>NC_037670.1:25971029-26167586 GCF_003255815.1 Theropithecus gelada | reverse complement strand
AAAAAAAAAAAAAAAAAAAAAAAAAAAAAATAAGTTAACTGCCCTATTTAATGCTGATTCTTTAAATCAATATTATCCACTCATATATATTGTCACAGTCCACCAATGCCCAGACAAGTTAGACTGCGAGTCCGAGGACTTCAGAAGATGCATTAACCACTGCAGGCCACCAAATAGCCTTCATAAGCCTTGCCCTACTTCTCTCCCAGGAAGGGGTTTATACTCACACAACTTCCAGCTGAAGGGGTTGGTATTGCTAATACCTTGGGACCTCCACATACTGCTTTTTCCTGCGGAGCAAAGTGTAGTAGCAAAATGATTGCTCTTAGGGCCAGGCATGGCTGCTCACGCCTGTAATCCCAGTAGTTTGGGAGACTGAGGTGGGGGGCGGGTGGATCACCCAAAGTGTGGAGTTCGAGGCCGGCCTGGCCAACGTGGTGAAACCCCATCTCTACCAAAAACACAAAAATTAGCCTGGTGTGGTGGTGCATGCCTGTAGTCCCAGCTACTCAGGAGGCTGAGGCACGAGAATTGCTTGAAAACCCAGCAGATGGAGGTTGCAGTGAACCAAGATTGTATCACTGCACTCCATCCGGGTATCACAGAAAGACTGCCTCAAAAAAAAAAAAAAAAAAAAAAAAAGAATGATTGCTCTTGGGAATTTCACCACTAAGATGCCAAAAAACCGTGACACATCAGCTGGCCTATAATGAGGAGAGTCTACATTCAGTGGATTTATTCCATCTTTCAGACTATATCACGTGGAATTTTCTTATAGTCTTTTTCCCTCTTTAAAAAAATCCTAAGGTTATTAAAGATACTCCTTTCAGTACTGCCTTCCCCTCCCCATGGGCTACACTATTCAATTGTCTTTTAAAGAACAGAATTGTAACTTGCATTATCCATGGAGAAAATTCCTGGAGAAAACACAGATGTTTTCTGGCTCATGTCACACAGGCGGTTCTGAAATCTAGGAAGTTATATCAGGACTTCCTGGCACTGTGAGAGGAAGGTTGGGAGGCAGTATTACTCAGCCAGACCATAATGATTTTATTTATTCCACATGGCCTAAAAACATGTTCGAACATAATGTGCCACAATTTTTCTGGTGATTTCTATGAATCAGTTTTTAATTATGAATAACGTTTTTAGAGATACTCCTGAGAAATTGTACCCAAGGTTCCCTTGACAGCAATCACGTAAAGTATCTAAAATGAAGCAACTTCCACGGCTAACACAGAAAATCAAAGCGTGGATTCTAAAAGATTCATTAGTCATCTTTGCTGAGAACAAGAGTCTCACCATTCGCACATGCAAAGGGTGGCTGAGAAACTCAGATCAACAAACATAACTAGAAAAAGACGTTTACCGTCAAATTCAAAGGAGTTTTGTACAAATATAAATTTTGTAACTTCACTCTGAGCCTTTTTCTTTTCTTGTAGCTAGGAATTTTCTCTGTGTTTAAATTCTTGCCTTTCTAATCCTCAGCTGACGTTTTGCAGCTTTTAAGGGATCACTGTGGCTACAGCAGGAAGGGTTCCTGCTCCATGGCTCAACCCAGGCCACTCAGAAATTAAAATGTTTGTGCAAGATAATGAGTATGAATTTCCATTTCTGTGGGGCTTACTTTTAGAAAATCCAGCTACTGAAACTCAATCAAATCGGGTCCAAGTAACACGCTCTCAAAGAACAGATGGGTGGAGTCAGCTCTGGAATTCAGGTACTTTTCGCAGGTGTATCTCTCCGGGAGACCATTTTCCTTCATTTGTCAGAGCTCACAGTTTCCACGAAAATGTCGCCAAGGGATCAGGCTAAACAGAAATACAAATAAGTCAAGTAGCTTTCAGTGGAGCACCCTTAATGTCACTTAAACAGGGAGGTATTTTCTGGTCAATTACCTGAAATAGACTCCAGTAAACGCGAAAATTATTTTTGCATGGGTAGCAACAGCGTTTATCTTTTTCCTTTCCCGGCTCCCAACTATCCAGGAACAAAGCAAATTCACACAGGAGTGTTCCAGGACTCACAACCTTGTTTAGATTGTTTAAAAGGAATTGGAAGCTGTGGCTTTTCATCCAGTGTCGAGAGCTCCCGAGCAAGTCGCTGGCACTGGCTGCTTAGCCAGAGGAAGCCAGCGTCTACCTGTGTCACTCAACGGCGCTCCTCCCACGGCGACACCTCCGTGCTTTTTTTGCTTGCTTGTATTTATTCAAAACTTAGATTTGTCAATAACGCGGGGCTTGGCAAATAGGAGGACCTCTCCGAAATTAAATGCAAGATTGAACATAGGTCTCTCACATAATAATAAAGCGGTTTAATTGACTTCAGCCGAGGGAGCGGAGTGGCACTTGCCCAATCCATTTGAGCCCCGCGCACACTCGCACCATGACCGCCTCTCCCATAAAGAGAAAAGCCACGAGAAGGGTCCCCTGACTGTGCAGATCTGTGTGCCCTCCTAAGGAAGGCGCCCGAGGGCTCACTCTGCCTGGTTCAAAAGCTTATGGGAGAGAAGCACCGAAAAGAATTCTGTTGTCAGGTTAAATAAAGTCTTTGTCTACACTCGCAGGATGGAAAGGGCGATGGTGCAATCACCGAGATTATTTTGTTTCCGTCCTCTAAAAAAATGAAGAGGGGACTGGATTTGGGACCAAAATTATTCGTAGACCGCACGGTTTGCAGTCACCCTGAAGTAACCAGCAGCCGATGCTGTCTCCAGGGAAAATATTCTTGAGCTGGAAAAGGTGCTAATTTACAGTCTTTCGTTTTACCCGAAAATGGGCTGCACTCCTTGACTGCTCCGGAGTTTGCTCTAGCACCTAGAAGGAATTCTGACTTAGGGCAGGGGCGAGGGAGAGTGGAGGGCGTTGGACCTTCTTCCTCAATCGGGACCACGCCAGGTCTCCCCGGAGAAGGCTGAGTCTCCAGCGCGTGGATTCAGATCAGGACTCTAAGTAGGCGAGAGCTGGGGATACCGCTGAGGGCTTTGGCGAAGCTAAGAAAGCACCGGCTTCTGATTCTCACCAGACATCTCAACACCCACGTGCGCTGGGTCCCGCAGTCTCCCGCCCGCCCCACACGGGTCCCAGCCCTGGTCCTTACTACACGCGCAGGAAGAATCTGGGGAGGATGCGGGCGGAGAGGGAGCTGACCAGAGAGTGGGAGGGAGGATGCGAGATGGGCAGAGGCTGCCAGCGTCAGGGCCAGGACAGACATCCGCGCGGCCCCAAGCACTCACTTGAATGTCACCCAAGTCACCTCAACACCGCACAAGACCGTGGCTGGGTGCGCACCGAGGCCCCTACCGCGGGTGTGTGCGCTCACTGAACAACGCCTCCTCCAGGTGCGCGAGCAGCTCCGGCGGCCGTGCACACTGCGCCCCCTTCCGCCCACCTGCCTGGCCTGCGTTTCTAACCACGCGGGCGGTCCTGAGACTTCGCGCAAAAGGCAGGACCGCGACGCCCAAGAATAGTATCTCCGAAATAATCCCTTGCTGAGCCGGCGCCCAGGGCCGGGGTTGGAGTCCCGAGTCCCTTTTGCGGAGTTAAGGAGACTTCTGGCTACCGGGAAGCCTGCCCCTGCGACCGCTCCAGCAGCCCCCGCCGCGTGCGTGCCCGAGTGTGGCCCGCAGCTCCCAAAGCCCAGGTGTGTGTGGTCTAGGGCGGGGAGAGTTGGCGACCCGAGCCCGTCACCGCCCCAGTGCCACCGTCCTAGTGCCTGACCAGATGGGGTGCTGTCCCCACGCCCGGCTTGGCCCCGCCGCCACTCAGATCTGAAGTCTGGCTTTCGCTGGCCCTGAGCGGCGGAACCTCTGACTCGGAGCAGTCCTCGGCCGTGGGCTTCGTCTCCTCCTCCTGGAAGGAATGAATGGGCTCCGCGACACACATCTCTCAGGAAACTCACCTTTCACGCTGACCTTCAAAAGAAAAGAAAGAAAGAAAAAGAAAAATCCGGTCGAAGCGGGAAAATGTCCACGCCCGGAGTTGGGGCGGACACGCGCCCCGGCCTGGCTGGAGGGGCCAACCCAGCGGGGCCCGCCTGCCCGCCGGCCTTTCTGTAACTTTCTCTCTTTAAACCTCCAATGAATGAACATGCCTCGTCTTACAGATTTGTTTAGATTAGGGAGTAGATTCCTCACTGATAGCGTTGCTTTGCAAATAGTCCTCCTATATTATTCAAACCAAACGAGTTTGTGTCTTTAAAGGACTGTAGCAGCCCTATTCTATATTAAGGGTTGACTATCACAATTATTATATGCTTAGAAAAAAATATAAGCCCTGGAGTTTGTGCTTTTCTTGATGTACAGAAAGATTTATCTTAGGTGGATAGGTTTTGTTTTGTTTCTTAAATGGGATTTTTTGGTTCATGTCTTCGAAGGGCTGTTTCGCGACGTCATTAATGAACTAATCGGTTTTCAGATTTCAAGACGGTGTGTAATTGATGTAACCACTGAGGAATTTAGTGCACACCAGACTAAGACTCCTTCAGCGCAGGGGTTTCCAGACGCTTCTTGGGCTCCCTGGAAGCCATGGGGATGTTTCCAGACCGAAAGGAGAGCTTTGCTGGGGAGCAGATGTGCTGCCTTTCCCCGACCCAGGACTTTGAGGCGATGTTTCCGTTAAGCTGGGCCGAGAGCCCTCTGGGAGACGGCGGCAGGTCCTAGGGGGCAGGGGTGAGGGGAAGCCGGATGAGGTCGGCGCTGGACGCTGGGTTCCCTTGTTCTTGTCCTTTTCTCCAGAATCCCTGGTCAGGCCTAGGGAGCCACCCCTGGGTGCTCGAGACGAGTTCCCACCTTCACCGAAGCCTTATCAGGGAGCAGCGAGAAAGAGGAGCAGGCTTGGGAGACAGGGAAGGAAAACGCAGTCGGGAAAGGGCTCACCCCTGGACTCCAGGTAAAATTAGAAGGAAATTGTGGCAACCTAGGTACAGCTTTGGTCGCTCGCTCAAGGACTTAGCTAGTCACTATCATTAATTAATCACTATCATTAACTACCAAGGACACCGTTTTTATTCCGCTAAAAGCATCACCTTGAGGGGAGTGGAGAAGTGGGCAGCAGCTATGCAAATCATGGGACAGGAGACACTGCCTGGGGCCGCTCTCTCACTCCCAATCCCAGAACCCGAAGTTATCCCAACAACCAAGTCCAAGCAGAAGAACCAAGACGCTCAGCTTCAAGCAGCCCCTTGCCCCCACAAGCGGCCCAGGAGGTGGGCATAATCCCCCACCCTTGGGATTCCTCCATCCCTCCCTGTTCTCTCCTGCGGGAGACAGAGCTGAGGTCTCCCAGTTGGGGGTGATGGCTCTGGACTAATGGGGTCTCTAGACCCAGGGCACAAAGGCTGATCTGCCAGGGTTTACTGTGTGTAATGGGATAATCAAACATGTTGACCAACCTAAAAGCAAAGACTCCCAGGGAGTAACTCCCAGTGAAATAATTTATTAAAAGAAGCCAAAAAGAGACATAAATTTCTCCCTACTACTTGAGGAAACAGCAAACAGAACGAATTACGGTCTTGGCCTCTGGAGGAATAAATTATTCCCGACTTGTTCTGGATACCTGTAATCATTTGTAAGCAGTGGGTAGTAACACTGTGATTGTCCTCCAGTCCTTTCTGGAAGTAGCACTGACCCCAAGGACAGTTGGTGACGTCTTCACAGGGTTTACACAAGGACAGGAGTGAAAAATCGAGGAATTCTTTCAGATAGCCCAGACCAAAAATCCTCCCAGCCATGAAAAGGTCATATATGTGATGCTGGGCCAAGCGGACTTTTCTGGAGTAACCATATCGTAACTGATTGCGGGTGTAGACAAGGGTATATAAACCAAATAGGCTTGAATCAACGCAGTCCTGGATTTTCTGTTGCCTCTGCTTGCTGGGGCGGTGGAAGTTCTTAAACTCCACTTCAGAGGTTGGAAATTCTTCCCCCTCCCCCACCTCCTTAGTGACAAGGTCTCTGATCTCCTGCTGCCACTGCAATAGCCTCTCCCATCCCGCGGGGAACGGCCGGGAGTTCTTGATCTCTCACGAAAGTCGGTTTCCACTGGGGATGGATCGCAGGTAGGCGCTGGCGTGGCCTGGGGAAAAACAGTTGCGGAGCATCTGAAGCGGAAAATCCAAGCAGATGTGAGGCGATCCGGGCCCACCCCGTTCCTCTTGGGGCCTGAATTTCTTCCAGATAAGTTTCCTAATGGAACATTTCTAAGAGGTGGGGTACGAGGCGGCTTGCTCGCACGCGCAGCGGGACAGACTGCGGGTGGGGAAGCCCCGAGAGCTCTGGACCTCAATGCGTCCGACCTCTCTCCACACCGCCCTTTTCCAGCCCCCAATCTCCCTTCATTCCCGACTCTGCAGGCTCCTTCAGGGCCGGTGGGTGAACCGCCATTTCTGACGGTGCCTCGGACTCGGGGGACGTGCTCTCCGTGTCTCCCTCCTGGGGCCCGCGAGGCTCGTCCGGGCGTTCTGAGCTGGGCGTTCGGCTTTAGGCCCAATACCCGGACCAGGAATTTCTTCTCCCGGCTCCAGAAGGGAAAGACGTAGGAGGTGTCCCAACCTGCGGTCACCGCCGATGCTCCTGACCACTCCAGTGAGCACCTGCCCAGTACTTTTCCATTCCAACAGAGCTTCCAGCTTCATACTAACTGTCCTACATACGACCAGAGGGTATTAGCTCTAAGCGTCATTTCGGAGGGCCCCAGGCTCCCCCTCCGGCAGGGAGAGCTCCGGGACGGCCCCCACCAAGGATTGGGTTTCTTCCTTCACGATTCCACAGAGGCATCCCTGTCCTTCCTACCCGGGAAACCTCGAGGTACTCTGCGTGGTGCTACCAGGGACCCCAGACCCACAGCTGCGTGTGAGTGTGTATGTGTGTGCGCGGGCGCGTGTACGGCGAAAGGATGTGCTTGGGGGAGCTGAGTACACAATGCCTGCTTGGGCAACTGCTGGGCAGGCGTTGGGCCTGGAGGTATCTCACACCCACGTATCTTCCAGTATTCAAACACGGCCTTGCGCTACCTCCCATAGCGCGCGCTTTGAGCCCGCCTCTCGGACGCGTGAACAGAGGCTGTCCCTGGGAAGACAAGTGCACTTTCCCGTAAAATCCGGGAAATTTGCCTTGAGGAACGTTTCCGTTCTTGTTACTTGTCGGGTTTCTCCCACTTCCACTTAGCCATGTTTCTGCGATCTGGGTAATCCCTTTCAAGCCCGGGAGGAATTCTCCCGGGTCCATAATTGAGGGTCGGAAGTCGTGGGGGTGAGAAACGCATTAAATACTCCCGAAGCCCAGGAGGTGCCAGAGCGGGCTCAGGGGGCAGCCTGAGGAAGCTGCAGCAGGGGCTGGATCCGTAGTCTTTAACCCCTTGGAGCCCCTTCTCCCAGAGGCCCCGAGCCGGCAGCTGTCAGCCGGCAGCAGCCAGGCGCGGGGTCCTGGGCGCGGAGGTGGGCCCGACTCGCCAGGCTTGGGCATTACAGACCCGCGCCGCTCGCCCACGGCCCTCTGCTCAAGCCGCTGCAACAGGAAAGCCCTCCTGGATCCGAAACCCCAAAGGAAAGCACAGTTCCTCTGCGCGTCCGGCTCGCGTGGCGTCGCGGTGTCGGAGCACCACGCCTACGAGCCCTGGCCACGATGTGGGCTCCGCGAGGGGCTAGGGACAGGCGGGGGTCGAGCCCGGGTTTGCGCACACCTTCCAGCCCCTGGAGAGATCCTGCTCCGCTTTGAAGGCCTTCGAACTTTTGACCTTCAAAGGAGTCCCTGGAAAAGGTCAGGAGCTCCCGCTGCAGGCACGGTTGCCGAAGGCCAGGCCTTCCTGGCGCAGGAGAGGGAAGGGGAGGGAAGAGGAGGGAAGAGGATACTAAGTCGCTGTCCGACGGCGAGTTTTCGGAGCAGCAAGCTCATGATCCCGGGCCAGTGGCGAGAGCAGTGACACCGGAAACCCAAATCTCCGCGCCCGCATCCGCGGCCGGGTGTCCTCCCGGCCCGTGCTGACCTCCAGGTCACGCACCCCCACTGCTCCACAGCTCTGCAGCCTGCAGCACACGGCCGAGAGTCCCCACATGATCTCGACGCCAAGGGAAGAAACTGCCCTGCGTCCTCTGCCCCTGTCTCTGGCCTGGGGGGCCTGGAAAGCTGCACTCCTGGAAGAGGTGGGGTTATGTGAACGCCACTGCAGGGGTGCGTGGAGGACTCTGGGTCGCACACCCATTTCCAGGCTGCAGGAGTCGGACAGGGAAGGACACAGGCGGGAAAAAAGGACTCTTTAAGTCCAAAGTGGCCCTGAAGGAGAGCTCCGGAATGCCCTGTGGCCGCGTCTGCAACAGAGTCTTCTGTCTCCAATTGCCTTCTGCCCCATCACCATGGGCCCCACCTGCGCCCACCCTGTGACCCTGGCTCAGCGACCTTCGCCCTTAAGCGCCCGCCCAACTGCGATTCCTCAAAATTCCGGCTGCGCTGAATCGGGCTGCTTTTGCTGCAGCCCAGGCAGTTGGGCCCTGTTTCCGCCGGCGCCCTGGGAGAGGCCTCGCCACCCGGCTGGGCTCCCCGGCCCCTCCCTTCCCCTGGCCCGCGAGCCCCTGCGGCCTCCCGCTCCTCCTGAGAAGGCGACAATTTCTTTTCACCTTAGTGTTTCGAGGACAGAAAGGGCAGAAGGGTCACTTCGGAGCCACTCACGCCGTTTTCTTGTGTGTGTGTAATGGGGGGAGGAGAGCCCCTGGCTTTCCCCTTTTCAGCTCTTGGACCTGCAACGCGGTGAGGGCGAGGACGCGGGACCAGCGCACACTCGGAAGGCTGGATCCTCCCGGGCAGGGCGCCTGGCCAACGCGCCGCCTCCTCTCGGCCGGGCCTGCTGGTGACCTGCCCGAGAGCCACAGGGGCGGCCTTGGCACCCCTCCTTCCCTCGCCCTCCCCGCCGCCCATCCTAGCTCCGGGGTCCGGAGACCTGCGCTCAGGAGCGGGTCCCCGCGGCATGCGGTGTGCACTCACCGCGACTTCCCCGAGCCCGGGAGCGCGCGGGTCTCTCCCGGGAGAGTCCCTGGAGGCATTGACGCGGAGGCGCGCCTGTGACTCCATGGCCGCGGCGGGGTCGGAGGCGAGATTCGCCGCCCCCGCCCCCGCCGCGGTCCCCCCCCCCCCCCCCCCCCCGCTCCGGGACCCGGGCGGCCAGTGCTCCGCCCGAAGGCGGGTCCGCCATAAACAAACGCGGCTCGGCCGCACGTGGACGGCGAAGCTGCTGCGCCTCGCCACAGATCGCGGGCTCCGGCGCTGCGTCTCCAGGTACAGGGAGCCGCCAGGAAGGGCAGGAGAGCGCGCCCGGGCCAGGGCCCGGCCCCAGCCGCCTCCGGCCGGCTCCCCTCCGCTGGGCTCCCGCTCCATGGCTCCGCGGCCGCCGCCGCCCATGCCGCCCTCCAGTCCGGAGGGGCCTCGCCACAGCCGGTGCGAACACTGGGCGAAGGAGTAAGCATCGCCTCCGGCTCCGCGCCGGCCGCCCCTACGCCCCCAGGAAGGCCGAGGCAGGAGAGGCAGGAGGGAGGAAGCAAGAGCGAGCAGGAACGGGGCTCCGGTTGCCGCGGGACGGTCCAGCCCGGAGGAGGCTGCGCCCCGGGCAGCAGCGGGCGGCGCCGCCGTGTTGCTCGGAGCTCAGGCCCGGCGGCTGCGGGGAGGCGTCTCGGAACCCCGGGAGGCCCTGCGCACCTGCCCGCGGCCCACGCCGCGGACTCACCCGGCTCCGGGCGTCCCCTTCCCCATCCCAGCCGCCGCAGCACGAGCGGGGCTCCGCGGGCCTGGAGCACGGCCGGGTCTAATATGCCCGGAGCCGAGGCGCGATGAAGGAGAAGTCCAAGAATGCGGCCAAGACCAGGAGGGAGAAGGAAAATGGCGAGTTTTACGAGCTGGCCAAGCTGCTCCCGCTGCCGTCGGCCATCACCTCGCAGCTGGACAAAGCGTCCATCATCCGCCTCACCACGAGCTACCTGAAGATGCGCGCCGTCTTCCCCGAAGGTGAGGAGCAGGTGGGCAGCCGGAGACGCTGGGGAGCCCGGCGGCCTCGGCCCAGGCGGGAAGCTCAAGCCGGCCCGCCTAGAGGGGCTGCCGCGGCCTGGCGTCCAGAGCTGGGGCGTCTGAGGGAGGTTGCGTGAGGGTCTTCGGCTTCGGCGCTGGCTTGGAGCGAGGGGCCAGGGCCTTGGCGGCCCAGGCGACCAAACCCTCTCCTGGTCCAGGGCTGGGTGAGGGTGAATTACGAATTGTTCCAGGGGCAGGCAGTCCCCCAGCCTTCACAGCCTGCAGGTTCTTTCTGGTTTTGTTCTTTCTCCCTTTCCTCCTTCCTTCCTTCCTTCACCAATACGTTCTGGTTTGGTTTGGATTTTTTTTTCTCTCTCTTTCTCCCTCTGTCTCTCTTTTTCTTTCTTTCTTTGTCTCCTTTTCTTTCTTTTTTCCTCTTTCTTTCATTCTGTCTCTCCTTCCTTCCTTCCTTCCTTTGCCAATGCATTGGTTTATTTTCTTTCCTTTTCTGCCTTCTTTCCTTTCTTTGGAAGTTCACCCTGGTTTTGTTTTGCTTGCTTGCTTTCCGCATTCCTTTCTTTCATTTTCCCTCCTTCCCTTCCTTCTTTTCTTTCTACAATTCCCTTTATTTTTCCTTCATTCCTCCCTCTTTTTTTCTCTTCCTGGAGGAGGTGAAGGAGGGTCGGCTTCACGTGCTGGGAGGCAGCGTGCATCACGGCGAGGCCCAGGCACTGCAGGCTGAGGCCACAGAGCGAGCACTTGTGCGGAGCCGGGCCCTCTAGTGAGGCTGGGGTGCGGGAAGTCAGGGCAGAAGAGACCACCACCCCCGCGCCGTTGGTGAGCTGAGATCCGGCTGAAAGAGAGGAGGCCGATTAATTCGAAAATGGCAGACGGAGCTGCCATTCTTTTCAGGATTGAAAATGTGTCACAGTGGGCCAGGGGCGCTGGGACACGCGGTCCCGAAGACTCGGAACCGGAAGAAATGGTGGCGCGCTGGGTGGGCTGCCCCGCCGCCCACGCTGGCTGCCGCTGGTGACAGTGGCTGCCCGGCCAGGAACCTCCGAGCAGCAGGTCTCAGGAAGGCCTGGTCACCACAACGTTCGTTTTTGGCGTCCCAAGCGTTCCGGGCCGCGTCTTCCAGCGCCTCTGCCCCCAGCGGGGTCGCTGCGGCCTGGCCCGAAGGGTTTGACTCTTTGCTGGGAGGCGCGCTGCTCAGGGGTCTGCTGGGTCCTCTGGGCCCAGGAGCTGGGAGGGCTGCGGCGGCCTCTGGAGCCCCGGGAGCCAGTGCTGGGGTAGGGAGACAACTTCCGCTGCAGGGCGCTGGACGGTCGGTGCAGCACAGGCGACAGGTGTCCCTAGGCCGCAGGGCGCCTCCATAGCGCCATCCCCACCAGGCACTCTACTCGAAATCAGAGAGCTCGACCTTTTGCATTCGTCGCTGCCAAGCCTGTTATTTGTGCTGGTCGCTGGGTCTGGAGCTGCGCTTCTCAGCGCCTCACTGGTGGAGCGCGGAGGGCCGGTCTGCAAGCGCGGCCTCCAGCCCCGCGGCTCCCCTGCCCAGGAGCCGGGCGGACCGGGGAACACCCGGCAGCGGAGGTGGCTGGAAGAGGACCCTTGGCCTCTCCTGTGCCACCCGGCCCTACCGCGCTTCCCCGGGGCGCTCTCCTCTCGGGCGCGGCAGTCCTTCAGCCCAGCGCAGGTTCCTACCTTTCCTACCCGGAACCTGGCAAAAATACCCCGCTCCCAGCCCCTCCTGCTGAGAGCTGTTGCCCAAGGTGGTCGCTACTTGTCTGCTCAAGGGTGACCCCTTGGCAGAGAAGTAGGGATGATTCCACTCCGGTTGATGTTTCAGGGGAAATTAAAAGAGCATTCGGTTTTATGAGTCTCCTTCCCGCCGGGGGAGGCGTGGTGGTAACTGGTTTCCTGGGATGAGCGTTTCTTAACCGCATGCAACAAAGCAAGTGCGGAATCCAGACAAGAGGGCGCTCACTGCCCTCTGCCCCCTTTGGAAATAGAAAAAGCATTCGAAGAAACAATCCAAAGATTAAATGATTTGTGGACAGTGATTTCAATTAAACCAGAAATTAGTAAGGGAGGGCTGAGAAAACGCGGCTGCTCAAAAACTGTTCGCCGTGTGAGGGATTTCCCGGAGAGCCTGTGGAAAGCTGCGAAGTGGTGGGTGTACCGCTCAGCCGCCTTTAAACCGGGTCTGTGCGTTCTGGCTCTGGAAAGCAAGTCTCCAGGCATTTGGGCTGAGAATTGCTGGGCCCTGAGTTTGTGCGGGGTGGTCCTTCTGGGGGCCAGGACTTGAGCAGCTTGCTCTGGTGGCAGGTTTGGGAGAAGTTGAGGGGCCTCCTGTGTGTTTTTTGGGGGGGTGACCCTGGAAGTTGGCACTCTGGAAGGGAGCTGTTTGGCCCTAGAGTTTTGGAAAGGGCCCTGAACCTGTTTGGTCCCTCTCAGAAAGGGAAGGGAGCAGTGGCTTAGTCCCTGTGTCCTCCATTCCTGCGATGCCTGGGGTAGGGTAGACCTAGAGTGGGTGGACACATATCCTTGGAATTCGTCAGGACAGCCGCTCAGGGGCCTTAGCCCTCAGTCAGTCTGGGGCTGAGGAATAGGGAAGCTGGGAGCTTAGGGCAGAGGAGGAAGATGCATTTAGAAAGACCTCCATTATGCAAACAGGAGTCCATTTATGCAAACTGGTCACCCTTCCAGTAGCTCCAAAGAGTGACATCTTGATTGATTTAACCTCTTCTCAGGGAACCTGTGTCTGTGAGGGAGGATACAGCTGCAGGGTTGGAATAGGGTCTGTCTGAGCTGCCAGGGTCAGGGTGGTGGCCCTAGGGAGGTTTTAGGGCCAGGGTGGTCCCGGGCTGTGGCAGGGGCTCTCAGATGGCCTTGGGCTCTCAGCTGCAAGGTGAAAAATACCATGAGGAATTGATCTGCCAAGGGCGGTCTTGTCTCAAAGCAAGTGGATTGCTGGGGTAAAGAATCTAGAGACCAACTTAGGACTCTGGGAGGAAAAACAAAATAAAAAGAATAGCATAGTGCTAAGGAACTGCAAGGATCACAAGATTAACCCTTCATACCTGGGGAAATTGAGGCCAGACATGACACAGGCCTTTCCCAAGGCCCCATAGCAAGGGCAATAGCAGACCAGTTGCTGCCGCTGCGGTCCTGTGGGGCACGTTCTCACCCCACTGCACCCAGGAGGCTGCCAGCCTCTGTTCCTTTTAACCCAGATCTCCTCAGGTGGTAAAACAGAAAAAGGAACTCAGAGGGGTCCCTGTGTGTAGGACAGAGGGAGACCACCAGAACCAGGGTAAGCACCTCACTCAGTAGCCAGTTCAATGGCTTGGGGATGCTTTCAACGTTTACAGCCAGGTTTAAGTCCCCATTGTCATGCTGTGCTACTCGGCCTTGGTCTCCTTGTCTGTAAAATGGGCCCGTTAGCAATGCACAGGGTTGCTGTGACGAAGACTGAGGTCCCAGAAGCAGAACTATGCAGTGAGAGGGAATCCTAAGTGTTGTTCCTAGGCCACTCACCCCTTCCTGTGAGCTGCCCATGTTCCCTGGGTCAAAGGAGTCTTGAATGGCAGGGATGAAGGACTCACTGCCTGGACTTTGAAGATCCCTGCTTTCTGGGTGGCCATCTTTTCTCCCCTTTGACAGTGAACTAACAAATGGAAGGTAGATAGGACTGGGAAGAGGACAGGAGAGCAAGGCTGGCTTTGGACATGGGCTCAAAATGGAAAACTTGATGAGTCTTGGCGGGTGGTTAAGATAAGCTCCGGGCTGGGGCAGGGCTGAGTCCGGTGGTCAGCCGTCCCTCCCCAAAGTGGGCCCTCTGTTCTGGAGATACCGGCTTTGGAAACCGTGAAAGCATGCTGGCAGGCAAGCTCTGGTTCTTCCCTGGCCACAGCTGCTCCGAACTCGGGTTGCTCCCCGGCCATAGCTGCTCTGACCAAAGGCAGCAGGACGCAGGTCAGCCTCTGCTCGTCGGAGGTCAGAGGCAGGGCCTCCAGCACCAGACAGCAGTGCCACTGCAAACCTGGCACAACAGACTGGTCCCAGGACCCAGCTCAGTAGTGAAGTTGGAAACCAAGGTTAAGTCTCCCCATCTCCCTTTCCCAACCCGAAAGACCCAAGACGGGTGTGGGTGAAAGAGGGAGAAGGAATTGCTACTCCAGAAACTGTCATTTGCCCACACAAAAAGAGGTGGGGTTCAAGGTCTGAACTCTTCCAATGCCTGGGTGCCTTTGGGATTAAAGTCAGCTGCAGGTGCCCCCATCACCACTTCCACCTGAGCACTCCAAGAGAAGCCAAGTTATCTTAGACATTGTTTCCCGGAATCAAAGCGACTTGATTTGGAGAGCTGGGTGAGGAGAAACTCACCTCTCTACCTGTGAGGGCGTCATAGATGTGAGGCCATTCTCTACCTCCGCTGGAAAAAATGCAGATTAATTAAAGATCGACTGTTTAACAGAACAACGTAGATTTTTACAACTCTTTCCCCATCCCTGCTTTGAAGCCTGCCAGGCTGCAGCCGGGGATCCAGGAGGGAAAGCTCACAGGCGCAGAGGGGACAATCTGGGAAGTGGTAAAGGGGACACCCGGGCACAGGGCCTGTGCTTTCGTTGGAGGCGAGGAAGTGGAGCGCGCGCTGCAGATTCAGCGCGGGGCTAGAGGAGGACCTGGATCCCTGAACCCCGGGGCTGAAAGGGAGCCTCCGGACTGCTGTGCGTGCCGACCTCCTCGGAGCCAGCAGCTACTGGGGCGGCGTATGAACTGCCCAGGTCTGGGCACCGGCAGTGGGGGCAAGGGGCCTTCTGCCTGTCCTCAGAGCACGTAGGATACCCGCGGGCGACACGCCCGGCCAAGCTAGGAGCCTCCTTCCCTGCCCCTCCCCATCGGCCAAGGGAGACTTTCTTGGGGCGTCCCCACGACCACCCCCTTCTCACCCGGTCCCCAGTTTGGAAAAGGGCGCAAGAGGCGGGCTTTTCAGGGGCCCCGGGGAGAACAGGAGGGCTCCGAGGCGGGAGAAGGATGGAAGCGCGCAGATGCGCCCCAAATTGCGACTATTTACTGGGATCCTTGTGTGGGGAAAGGAGGCTTAGAGGCTCAAGTTGTAGGCTGTCCTAAAGCAGCGAGGCGAGGAACTGGCCCCAAACTCCCTCCTTACGCCCTGGCACAGGTTTCCGGCGCCTCGTGTTCCCAAGGGAGCCCCTGAGCCTACCGCCCCTGCAGGGGGGTCGTGCTGCGGCTTCAGGGTCGTAAACGCCGAGGTCGGGGGTGGCGGAGCTGTAGAGGCTGCCTGTGCGGAAAGCTCCAGGATCCCAAAATTTGCTTGCGTGGAGCAGGGAGCGGAAGAGGCAGCCAGTCCTCACCCTCCTCTCCCGCCACGCACATACCCTTCTTGACTATGGAGTGGTTTGCAATCCGAAAGTGTGACCTTGAGTCCTCAGATGGCCGGCAACGCGCCAGAGGTCACGCTCCCCAGAGATACCCCTCTCCCCTCCCCTACTCCAGCTCCCCCTGGAGCGAGTGATAATTGGGGGAGGAGAGGCCGCAGTCAGGGAAAGGGTGGGAAAGCCAGAGAGGGCGGCACAAAGTGATGGCAGCCCGGCAAACACCGGGGCTTCGGGCTGGGCCGCGCTCATTTAATCCCACAAAAATCCCGTTTTGGAGGTGAGAAATAGAGGTTAAAGGTCGAGCCCTTCTGGAGATCAGACCTAGGCGACGGGCCCAGCTGGCGTCTTAAAGCAGGGAGGGGGAGTCGGGAGGAGGTGAGACCCCTGCACCCAGGTGGGGGCTCCCAAACTGTTCTGAATTTTCCACACTCCCAGGTCCGATTTTCCATGGAGGGCTGGGAGTAGGGACCGGCACCTTCTTGTTGTTAACCGCATTTGATATTCACAAGAACCCTGTGAGGAGACTTTGTCACAGACGTTTTTAGATGCCTGAGGTTGCCGGAGGGGCAGTGAAAGAATGGCCGTCTAACCTGGTGTTCCTACCAGAGTCCAGGCCCTGTGTCCTGGGCTGGACCCACAGTCCCTGCCACCACCCAGAGGAAGGCACGAAGCTTGCTGCCTCCTTTACAGGTCTCCCTTAGGCGCCCTTATGAAGGGGGTCGGCCACCTCACAGTGCAGGAACTATCTCCCCGTTTGCTCCCAAAGTCTTCTTGGTGTGGTGCTGTTTATGGTCTCTGTGACCTGCATCTGGAGGTACCCCCAGGGCCAGCTTCCGGAGAGGAGGGATCACGTGAAGGCAGTGTCTGTGGTGTGAGGAACCGCAGGCAGGGTGTGGAACCAACATGCACACACTCACAGGTGCTGGCGGGCAGCGGGGAATGAGGGGCTGGCTCCCTTTCCCTCCATTTCTCCCTGGGGGTCCCGGCAACCTGGCCATCCCTGACTTCCAATAGCACAGCCTCCCCACAGGTCCTGCAGCGCTCGGCAGGGGTGCAGGGAACTCCCCTCCCCCCAGTCCCAACCTCACCCCCCTCGCCCCCAGCCCACCCCCACCCCTCCGGCAGGAAACCGCAGGCTGGATTGGGGACCCCTGGCTGCTACAGGAGAGCGGTGAGTGCTGGGAGCCGCTAACTCCGAGGCGCCTAGCCCAGACTCTTCTCATCCCCTGTTTTTGAAATAAAGCCCTTCCTTAATTCCAGATAAGGGCCACGTGCCCAGTGCCTCACTTTCGTGGGAGTGTATATCACTTCACAGTACCAAGACAATTTTCTTGCGTTGCAAATCTTCATTTAGTCTCTGCATTCAGACCAAAGTAGATTTTTATGAGCTGAGTGAAAAAACCTTGCCCATATTGGTTTCTAATGGAAGAACTGGCAGCGCCACCGCCCCAGGCTGGGGTGGCCTAGAGGCAGGGGTGCTTGGGAGGAACATCTAGCACCAGGCCACCTCCACCAGGTGGGAAAGGGTCGTTTGCACCAGATCTCTGCTGACATAGCAGAGGCTTTGGGGAATTACAGAAAAACTATAATGATCTAAGAGAACAAGTTATCTTGAAGTGTGCGGGTATTTGAATTGTACAGACAATTGTCCGGTGTGCCCAATGCACTTTTGCATGTAGAGCCAGGGCCTTCGAGGAGGCTTTCAGGAGATCCCGGGCAGTGGAGTATGGTCTGGAGTTCATTTCAGTAGGTGCAGATTTCTCCCCAAGTCTTCCCTCCATGGGCTTTGCAAGAAGCCAGGGCCCAGAGGCCACGCTCACGCTAAATTTTTGTGGGTTCAAGTCCCATTGATCTAGCAAGGGTTTAGCTTAATTAAAGTGATTGATTTGTGTTCAGTTGATGCAGAGTGAAGTTTTGCAATCCTTGTGTGTTTCAGAAATTAAGCATAGTTTACTTACCAAGAGCTTTGAAGGCTTTTGGTCTTACTTAACCTAAATTTCTTTAGCACCAAACAGGGCAAAGGCGGCTCCAGGACAACTGCCCAACCCCAGGAACGACCCAGCAGCAGAGAAAAGGACAGCTGCCAGGGTGCATTTGTCCATTTTTGGAAATGAGAATTCCTGAGTCGTTAGTGAAGTCTTACTTCACCAAACCCCAGGACATTTATATTTTGGTTCTTGCCATTGCTGGTTAAATGGTTGCAAATGCTGCCGCCACGAGGCCTGGGAGGAAGGACCTGCTGCTGAGAGCACAGGGAGTGCTGCTGTGATCACGGTGGTGAGGGCGATTTCCCGGGATTAAAAAACCACCTCTGCCCCCGTGGTGGAGGCTGGAGGCCCCCGAATAATGAACTGTGATTGTATTCTCGGGATCATGTATGTGGAAATTAGCCACCTCTTCAGCCAAGATAAGCCCCTAATTCCTTGAGCCCAGGAGGAGAAATTAAAGGTCATCCCTTTTTAAATCCGGAATACTTTTTTTTTTTTTTTTTTTTTAAGTTTTTCGTTGCCGAATAGGGAAGGGTTTGCGAAGCCGCTGCCCTGGGCCGAGGTGCATTTTACGCTTCCAGAGGTCGAGGCCTCCAGAAACCACGACGCCCTGGGCGTTCCTGGGAAGGCTGAGAGACCCAGGGTGACTGGGTGACTGCACAGCGACTCCTCGGGAACCCACTCGGGGTGCCCACTTGGAAGGGCTTTGAGGCCCCGGGAACGGTCTCCAGGATCTGCACGGCTAGTCAGGTTCCCCGTCCGTCGTATCCGGCCCTGCCCAGAGGCTCCTGCCTTTGGTTAGGTGCTCGCGTCACCGCACGAAGGCAGGCAGTGGGGGCTGGGGCTGGGGCTGGGCCTGGCCTGAAGTTCCTGGGGTCTGGGGAGGGCATCGTGGGTTGGGGCTGGGGGCGCGCCAGCAGCGTCTGCAGCTCGCCCCGCAGGGGTAGCAGCCAGGGTTCGGGCGCTAGGCTCGTGGGCCGGGAGGTGGCGGGCGTGTTGTCCTCCGGGGAGGTTGGGGTTCAGGCGGTGCACCGGCCCTCGCCATCTGGCGCGGCAGCCACGGCGCTCAGTGGAGGGTCTACGGCAAGGCTGCCGGCAGAAAGACTCCGGGGAGGGGTCGGGGGTTGTCCCAGCCCGCGCTAAGCGCCGCAGCCTCGCCCGGCTTTCCTGCTTCCTCGGAGTATGTAGGGCAAGCCTGGGTTCTCGCGGGGTGCAGCAGTCAGGCCGAGGGTGCAGCAGGAGGGGAGCCATGATGGGCAGAGCCTTCTTTCCCCTGGTGCGTAATACCAGTTGGTAGCTTTTGGGGAGGTGGTGAGGAAGGGCAGGAGGCCTGTTGAGCGGAGGGGCCGGGGGATCCCTAATTATGTGACAAGGGACCCTTTCCAGTTTGGCCTGTGGCCCATCCTTCTCCCACCGCCCCCAGATTGGAGTCTGCTCTCGGGGAGCCCCCAGGTAAACCCCTCCCAGGCAGACAGTTTCGGATTGGAAGGAGGACCGCGCTCGCAGGGCGCCTGTGAGAGCTGGGAAGCCCAAGGGGTAGCGTGTAGGGGGCTTTTTATGCGGCAGGAGCTGCCTCCTGGGCGGTGGGGACTTTTTGTCTCAGCCTCTCTGCCTTTGGGAAAACCAGGAGTTGCCGGAGAAGCAGGGAAAGAAAGGAGGGAAGGAAGGAGGGTCCTTGGGGGAATATTTACGGGTCAAATCGATATCCCCGTTTGGCCACGAGAATGGCGATTTCAAAGCAGATTAGATTACTTTGTGGCATTTCAAATAAAACGGCAATTTCAGGGCCATAAGCACGGGGGCGATCCGCGGGAGCTGTGGGCCTGGCAGGCTCACACGGGAGCCCGGGCTGCCGGCCGCGGCGGGGATTTCTCCCCCGGCCTTTTCTTTTTTCACCAAGGGCAAAGGGACGACGGCGAGAACACAGATGGCGGCTGCGGAGCCGGGGAGGCAGCGTGGGGACGCGCAGGACTCGTGGGGTGGGCTGGCAGGGTGCAGGAGTTCCGCGTGACCTGCCTGGCGCCCAGGCATCGGGCTGGGCGCTGCAGTTTACTGATTTGCTTTCTTCCTTCGTCCAGGTTTAGGAGACGCGTGGGGACAGCCAAGCCGCGCCGGGCCCCTGGACAGCGTCGCCAAGGAGCTGGGATCGCACTTGCTGCAGGTAGAGCGTCCGCACCAGGGGAGGAGCGCAGCCGCCGCAGGCTCCCTTCCGACCCCGCCACCCCAGCCTCCAGGCGCCCCTTCTCCAGGAGGGCCGGGCAGATCCAGAGGCTGCCGGGGGCTGGGGATAGGGGTGGTCCCCATTGCGGAGGGATGGACGCTTAGCATGTCGGATGCGGCCTGCGCCAAACCTACCCTAACCCTACATCTGCCCCCACACCCCGCCGAAAGCCCCAGGACTCCCCAGGCCACCTGAGACCTAGGCCAGGGGCGCCTCCCGAGCGTGGTCAAGTCCTTTCCAACCTCACTTCCCTCGGCAGCTTCCACCCAGAGCTTGCTCTGTGCCAGGCGCTAGGGCCGGAGCAGCAGCAATGATCCGGCTGCTCTGAGCTCTAAAGCATTCGGCCGCTGCGTGTGTGCGGGGGGCGCAAGCACGGAGAGACAGTATCGATAATAGAATATTAACAGGGGCACTTGTCCAGAGCTTACTGCAGGCCACATTCAGTTCCGGACTTTATTGGCTTCCCCTTCCCATCTAGAGTGCGTTCTCTTTTTTTGCCTTGTTTTTGTTTGTTGTTTGTTTGTTTGTTTGTTTTTGTTTTTTGGGGGGGGTTTGTTTGTTTGTTTGTTTGTTTTTGAGACGGAGTCTCACTCTGTGGCCCTGCCTGGAGTGCAATGGCACGATCTCGGCTCACTCCAACCTCCATCTCCCGGATTCAAGTGATTCTCCGGCTTCAGCCTCCCGAGTAGCCAGGATTACAGGAACTCGCCATCGTGCTTGGCTAATTTTTGTATTTTTGTAGAGATGGGGTTTCACCACGTTGGCCAGGCTGGTCTCGAACTCCTGACCTTTGATGAGCCGCCCACCTCAGCCTCCCAAAGTGTTGGAATTACAGGCGTGAGCCAACGCGTCCTGCCTGGGTTCTGTTTTTAACTTCATTTTTTTTAGAGGAGGAAATTGAGGCACAGAGAGGTTAAATAACATGTCTAAGGTCACACAGCAAAAGGTGGAGTGGGGTTAGCCCATTGGCCTAGCTCTAGAGCCCAGCCGGATAACCAGAACTTGGTGAGGCCTCCAGGCTCTTGCTTGGTTTGGAGCCAGGTGCTTAGCTCCCCGAGCCCGGGGCCATTCACCCTGCAGGAGCTGCACGCGCCACCCTGACCTCAGCTGGCAGCAGAGGGGCTTTGTGGGTCGTCGGGGTAGCCCTGGGCACAGCTCGCCACTTCCAGGTGGGCGGTTGGCGCTGGCTGGGGACAGATCCCAATCTTTCAAATGCCCTTTACAGAGCCTCATCAACGACCCAATTCATTCCCCCACTCCTGTCATTTGTCTCTGCCATCGAAAAATGCCTACCGAGAGCTGCTCTGCATTTCCGCCCTCTATTTTGTGTTTTACTTTAAAATAATAATTTAAAAAATGTTGGCTGCAGGATGCCATGACTTAGGTCAGCGAGTCAGCCGCTAGCTCTGCATTTCCAAAAAGCAGATCTTTTCACAACTCTCTTGCCCCAAGTGCCCTAGTGTGGTTTAGTTTTTAAAATGCATGCCTGCGGAAGAGAAGACCCAGGGAATATTTGAAACCCCGAGCTTTTACAACATAAAGCGCATGGTGTGGCCGCGGCGGGTAATGGCGCTCTGGGAGCCCTGCCCAGGCGGCCTCTGCTCCCCCTCCTTCACTTCCAGCTCCGAGCTGGGTGTGTTGCAAGTTTCATACTCCTACATATTATAAGTGACACTAATATCAGGGACAACTAAGTGCTGGGGAACTTCAATGAAAACCTGGTTGGCAAAGTCAACACCCCCAGACTTCTGCATGCTACATTTCTTTAATTAATTCCGGAGTAGTGTGTGGACGGGTGTCTTTGCAGTTATTATACATGTAAGTGAATTAGGTCATTTGAAGCTACGAAGTCATACCCAACATTTTCCATTAAGAATGTTATTTTTTTAGCTACTGCTGGCAACTTTTAGAATTTAATTATGATAATTTTCCTCTTTTCCTCATTATCCCAGAGATGGCTGGTTGTGAGATACTTTTTCACTAAATGTGTCTTTTTAATGATTTTGGAGTTAAGAAAGCATGCCAAATGCACCAAGACATTTATAACTTTAGAAATTGCTGTATAGTTTATATTTTTGGAACACCACAGGTTTAGGTGGGAAAATATTTTGCAGCTGAGTTAGAAACTTGGAAGTTAGACTAATAATCAAGATGCTGATTTTCAACCTTAGCATCGGGGAAGGTAATGATAGTTTAGTTGGCAAAGACTTTTTGCAGCAAACTGTATTTGAGACAGCAGAATCCAAGGATATCTTTCAAGATTCACTTACATTACATTCTTTTTAGCCCCCTCTCTAGGGGTAGGGGGGAGGGTGGCTTAGAAAAACCAAAGGTAATCTGGTTTCAATTACATGCTGTAAAAATAGAATTTGTGGCCAGAAATTAATTTGGAATATTTTTTATGGGGGCAGCATTGTGGGTTGCATGAGTCTTTCACCAACTTTATTGCTTTCTTTTGGTTCTGGATCTAAAATATGAATGAGTAAATAAAATACAGTTTCCTTTTTCAAAAATAATTTAGTCTTTTTATCCTCGACACATAAACATAATCATTACCTTTTATTTGTCTTAATTACCTCTTATAGTTTTACTTTATTTTTGAGGGTTAGCCAACTTAGGAAAAATCAGAATTTCATTTGGGTAGTTTTCATTTTTCAGAAGTTGATACTTTTCCTCCTCGAATTTTGCAAAGGTTATTTGATCTCTTGCAAATTCTAAATAATTAATTCTGTAGACATAGTCTGGTAAAATAACCAGGTATTTTGTTTTATTTTCTGGGCAGTGGTAGTGTTCGGAATTTATTATTCAAATGGTACTTAAAGGTAACTAGAAAATTGTGGCAAATAAAGCGTATGTCCTAGTGGTATAAATGACTGCCAATTATGACATAAAATGGTCTATATAGTGGTAGATTTTCCCCTAAGTACCATAGAACTCCGGATTTGTACTAAGTGCTAAAATAACCCAAACAAGAAAGCTACTACATTTAAACTGAGCATAATAGGAATTCTCAAATGTTTTGCATGATTTTTGTGATGTGGATGTATGATTGTTTCTAAAGTGCTTTAAAAGCATTTCAGAGCCTGGACTGGGAACTAAACCCTGGGTGCTGTTTCCTATAGTTCTTTTTAAGACCGTGGGCTTTGTTTTTGCATTTAGCAAGCATCTGTTGATGGTCGTATTTGATGCATCCCTCCATCCCAGTGACTGTACCATTGTTAGATTTAACTCTAATGTAGAATGATCATCTCTTATTCTGACATTTTATCTTTTACAGACTTTGGATGGATTTGTTTTTGTGGTAGCATCTGATGGCAAAATCATGTATATATCCGAGACTGCTTCTGTCCATTTAGGCTTGTCCCAGGTGGGTATTGCCTAATTCTTTGTGCAACCAAAATATTAAACGAAGTGATAGCAGATTTTGACAGCCTTGCCCAACTTGAAAATGCATCTGTTTAAGTGTTTGCTTTTGTGTAGGAACATAACCCCAAATTGCAAAATCCTCTTCTCAGGACATCCTGCAGGGGCTTTCTTCTTCATATTACGTTTTATTTTTTACTTTCTTTTTCCCTTGGGGTTTCATGACCAGTGTGTCTTCGCCACATCAGCTTTGTTCCGAGACTCTGTCCCATACCTGGACTATCTGCTTACATAGTAACGCTAGATGCCCTGAAAAGAGCTTCACAAAGGAACATGTTTCAGTACACACTTGCTGGTCTGCACATGGTATTATGAGTTGCTATAAAGCAAGAGGTAAGCTGATGTGGAACATGGATTTTATGCAGAACGTTCTTTGGGGAGAGAGAATGGGGAGAGGTAGATTTATGAGTGTTCACATGGAATTCAGGGTCATTTTTCCTGACTTTTTCCAGTTCAGTGGTCGTTTCAGCAAAGCATTTTATATGCTTGTGATAGAAACTCATAAAACTCAGTTTACTACTGTTTTGAACAGCAAGATTTCTTTAGAACATCTGAATATTACCAATTTTTCTGGAAAGATGAAATCATCTTCTTAAAAAGGTCCATCGTTTCCTTAGAGGAAAGAGGGGGACTTAGCTCTGTCTCTCCCTGGCAAGCCAAGTGTTTGGTGGGGGATTTGGGGCTCCCTGGGCCCATTGAATGTTTGAAAGGGGAGAGTGTAACTGATCATTCTCATTCACGTGCCTGACTTAACAAATGCGCATGATGATTTTAAAAGCCACATTTTAAACTACATATAGGGACTAACTGTTTCTTCACATTGTGAACTATCAGAGTGATTTTTCACCATGACTGAAGACACACTAGAATTAATGATAGATACAGCAGATGGGTTCCAGAGAGGCCCATAAGGAATTTGAATTACAACCGCCTCCTAATGTAGTTAAGCCAAAATAAAACATGCCAATTAATGTGGCTTCAGTTTGCTCAATGAAAAACAAAATGACCACATTTGGCAACCTGCATCTGGTGTACTCTTTTTGTTTTTCTGCCAATACTTTTTTTTTTTAAATAAACTTGCTGTTTGTTTACAACCTTCTCTTCTGATGTATGGATATCCTCATCCAGGTCCACGTGGGTTTATATAACTCCGTGTTTCTTAGGCAAAGCCCTTTAAAATGAATTACATATTAAATTGATTTGGAAGTTTTTCTCTTCCTCTTTTCTGCTTTTATCAAACCAAGTCTCCCAAATACAGTTTACTAAGGCTTGGCCCTTGTATCTATGTGACTCAAGAGATTGGCGTACTTGTAGAATGGGAACTACTGTGGGAAATAGGAAATTTACTATTTTCCATAGTTATTAGGTTGGTGCAAAAGTAAATGTGGTCTTTCCATTACTTTTAATAGCAATGACTGCAATTGCCTTTGCACCAACCTACTATTATTCTCTGAATTTTTACCTTCCCCTATTTGGAATTATTCAGGGCCCTTAAGTTGTACCTAGACTAGTTTCTACTTCTGATTTGGCCTGATTACTTACCTTTTTTAATCGTTTACAAAACCTTTCGTAGTCTTACAGTAATGTTACAAACACAACAAAACGTTTCACACACTTTTAAAGATGACTGATCGAAAATCTTAAATAAGTAAAGTCACTGTTTTCAAATACTAAATTTAGATCTGAGCTCCCTAGCAGTCAAAGCAAAAAGGGAAATGCATTCAGTTATACAGTTTTCATTGTCTGCTAGGGCTCGTTCTTAACCTACTTGAACCTTGTAACTTAAATAATAAAATCATGCCTGCTCTATCTGTCTGTAAGGATCGTGGTGAGACACAGATCAAAATGCCTATTTCCTGTGATTTACAAACTCTAGGGAGCAACACAAAATCCAGGCATACCCACAGTTTCATTAGAACAAAGTTGCTTTCAGTAGAGTCCTATTAGGGCTGCTTGGTCATTTGGAATGTCCTGGCCCATCAGGAGGTACTGTGCACATCCCAAGAGATCCAGTTCATTCAGTCAGGCCATCCAAGTTAGCCTCTCTGTAGTTATTTTTCTCTTTTTAAGTGGAAAATAGAATTGATTGATTATAAACACAATAATTAAGAAGGACCAGAATATTGGATAGGTGACAAGTCTGCCTCCTGTTCGTGATTGACTCCACGCAAGGAAATCCAGGCAGCCTCGCAAGCTGAAGCACTCTATTTCCTCATGATCATAATGCAGCAGGAAAACTTCGCCTCATAATTTTGAGAGAGGAGAGGGGTTAGGCACTACCATTTTCTAAGAAAGCTGTAGAGATACATTGTCTCTTTCTCTCCAGCAGAAGTAACAGTTTCTAAAAAGATAAGTCTGATCATCTGCCTAGAGCAACTGATTTTTTCTGATTTCTCCACGGGGCTGTGTTAGCATCAGTCCACAGCTACAAAAACACTTTAGTGCCGACGTGCCCTCTTTGTCCGTGTCTAGGGAGCGTTCCGTGGCGAACTGTTTAAATAAGCAACAACAAACTTTTCTCTCAAATATGCCTCCTGTTCATGATTAACTCCATAGAAGGAAATCTAGGCAGAATCACAATGTGTATTTTTTTCTGTCTTCTTTACTTAAATAGCAAAATAAAGTATTGAATAGGATGTCAAATACCCAACTGGTCTTTTAAACATTTTTGCACATTTTAGATTATTTTTTAAAAGTCAGGCAAATGTATCAAGCATGAGACCTTTATTAAAACGGGCTTAAATTTTTTTTTAAGTCACGAGAGAGAAAAGTGTTAATAAAATTTTACCCAGTAGTCAGAGTAACCTTTTAAACAGAATTTCTGATGAATAATGATAGTAGTAATAGCTGATACATGCTGCTCTTCTGCGTTCCAAAAGCTTTCAATCACCTTCAGTGACATTATCTCATTAAGTAAAGATGTCTTTCACGTTAATTCAGCCTTAAACTTTATGTTAAAAGATAATAGAGAATGTAAGCCCCTAGATCTGCTATAATTGTGTGGAAATTCCCTGCAAAGTGGTATTTTTTGTTTTGTTTTTGGTCTAACCTCTACTAAGTAACTATCCAAATTCTCTATTTGAGGGTATAGAAATGATTCTTTATGGGTTATAAGCCCATCTCCATTCCAAGTCTTTTATTAAGCCTTACTTGAACAAGTGTTGAAATAAATCTACTTCGTATGGCAGAGCTTTTTAGTTTTTTGTGTGTGTTTGTTTCCACTTGTCAACAAGTGATTGTTGCTGACAAACTTTGGTACTAAAACAATGACAGAGACAACCATAAAATGCCAGGTGTCTCCTCAGCCCAGGGTCCAAGCGTCAGGCAATAGAGAGGCAGGCTTTAGCCTGCAATTCCCTTTGGTGGACACACTCACACACATGTCCACACACAAAACATCTAGACAAGTTTCTATCTACGCGGATGAGGTAGAGTCGGGACAGCAATCTTTTTCCACGCTTGTTTACTAAATGATTTAGTTCCATGTGCTTTTTTGGTTAATGCAATTATTTTACTTTTATTTAGGGAGGAGGGAAAAAATGCCCCTTGTAGCTGCTGTATACATTTTCAAGTATCCTTGAGTTAAGTGTCCTCACTCACATTGCATACAGTTATATCGCATCTAGGTAACTAGTATGCATGTTCAGATAAATATAGGTATGTATGAAATAGCTGTTTATGAGACACATAAAAGAATGTCTTATTTGAGATTGTGGCCAGAAACAACCATAAATATATCGACGATGTGTGGAGGTACAAGACCTAATCCTTTCACTTTTGAAATGAAGACAAAAGACAACATATTATGTTTGTCGACATAACTTGAACCCTGAAACCCAAACCATTTTATTTTTAAAATGCTTAATTTACCATACTCAGCAAAACACCCAGAGTAACGTGCATTTTCAGAGTGCCAAGCGATTCTGCCCTTCCCCACAGAATATGTGCATTTAGTGCTGTATTTATCATGTGTAGTTTTCTTGGCAGGAAGAAAAGCTATTCAGCAAGACATAAAAAAGCTCTTACTAGGAAAGCTATCCATTTTGTAGTTAGCGGGGTTTTACAAATACTAAAATATCACATGGAAGGTCTGTTTTAATAAGGCTGATGTATGAGACCCAGGGAGTTTTATAGTGACAACCATAATTTTTTTTCTTTTTTCTTTTTTTTTTTTATGTGAAGTAGTCACATTTCTTTCAATGTTCAAAAGCACAGATAGATACGTAAATACAGGAAACACCATGTCAACCATAATTTTGAGTTAAGGTCAGGACTGTTTTATCATTCCAAAATTTGTTATTTAAAGACATTTCCGTTATTTGAAGGCTGTTTCACTTCCTAGACAGCTCTGGAGTTTTCATGTTCATTTTGTCACAGACCCGGGCCTTCCGAAAACCAAGCCTTTCATCTGTGCAACCTCACCCTTCTCATTCTTCAAACACATGTGATGAGAATGGGAACACTGAAAACACAAGAAGCTACTCTGGGATTAAAACGCAAATCTAACCCTTAATAAGCACAGATGGAAGGTCTTTCTGCAAGGATATGAAGATGTTTCCCGAAAACACATCAGTTACTTTTTTCTAGAAAAGAACTTTGAGCAAACCAGAATTATTCTTTTTCCCTAAAAACATGGGGAAGAGAGAAATGATAGGCCAATATAACATTTCTTTATTTTGTTATTTTTTCATTTTTTAAATAAACTGTTGAAATTGTGAGTTGATATATCTTTTCTTTTCTTTTTTTTTTTTTTTTTGAGACGGAGTCTTGCTCTGTCGCCTAGGCTGGAGTGCAGTGGCGCGATGTCGGCTCACTGCAAACTCTGCCTCCCGGGTTCAAACGATTCTCCTGCCTCAGCCTCCCGTGTAGCTGGGAGCACAGCTGCATGCCACCATGCCTGGCTAATTTTTGTATTTTTGGTACGACATGATTTTGCCATGTTGGCCAGGCTGGTCTTGAACTCCTGACCTCAGGTGATCCGCCTGTCTCGGCCTCCCAAAGTGTCAATATATATTTTCTTAAGACAGCTCTCTTATTTTTTAGCCTCTGTCACTCCGCACCTGGACAGGCCTTCCCAGGGCATATTCATTGCCACCCTGAGGAAAAAGGAAATGGTCCTGTCCCAAATGGTTGACTTACATGTTGCTAGTTTATTTAAACTTTTTAAGGATTAACAGGAATGACTTGAAAGAAGAATGTTCAGTTTTTATTATTTTTCTTAAATGAAATCCTGTAATAATTTTTCAGGGAGGCAAATGTCCGTCTGGGAGATCTATTGAGAAAGTGCCAGGCTTGGGAAGTGGGTGTTAAGTAAAGGGTAGGGAGGATTCCTCTAATAGGATTCTCTCTGTTGCTCTGTTTGCATAATATTGGAAGGAAACATTCCATGAATAATGTGAAAAAT
The DNA here is from genome assembly GCF_003255815.1 of Theropithecus gelada. NCBI lineage: Eukaryota > Metazoa > Chordata > Mammalia > Primates > Cercopithecidae > Theropithecus > Theropithecus gelada. The sequence continues at coordinate 26,139,154 of NC_037670.1, read as the reverse complement.
AGAACTGTGAGAGCCATTTTAGGGACAAGATGACTTAGCAGGCCAGAAGTGTAATTTATTCTGAATAAGAAGGCAACTCGCTCATCTTAACAAATTGGAAGAACTGGTTCAGAGGACTGCGACAGATCACTTCACCACTCTACTACCCCTTGGTCCCAAGTTAAAGCTGATGGCCTAGATGCTAATCTGGAACGGCAGCTCCCAGGAGAACTTCACTAAGCAGCTGGCTGGGTTGTCCTGTTGCGTGAGGTGGCACCGTCAGGACGGCCGCTTTGCAGATAATCATGTTGTCTGTCCTCTGATGGAGAGCCACAGGCTCCCGGCGACACCTCCAGCAAGACACTAAAAATAACAAGGGGGTGACTCGGGACAAGACGCATCACGAGCCTCCTTTTGTTATCTTAAGTTACCCTCTCTCCTTAGGGCAGGGTCGAGAAGGAATTCTCCAGACCCACCCAAGATCCTTCGCCACCCAAGGACGGTTTCCCAGTGCTTTCAGTTTCTTCTCAGGCTGGGCACTGGGGCTCCTCTTGGCGGTGGAGGAAGTCCTACCACTGCCCCTGGGCCTCCACTGAACAATGCTGGGGTACACCGACTCACTTTCCTTGTCAGCCACCCTCAGCACTATTGATTATAGCTCTAAAAATAGGATCCACCCACCACTGCTCAGAAGGCTGCTCTGCTAGTCATTTCTAGAACATTCTGTGCCACTGTCCATCTTAAGGTGGGTGGAGGCCCAGGTGTTGAGACTCTGTATCATATCCTTTCCTGGTACTTATGTTTGGGAGAACATCTGAAAGTTTCTCAAGTTCGAGAATTCAGGCCTCCAGGGACCTCTGTGTAAAAATTGTAACTATGATGGGTATTTTCCCGGGGCCATCATTCCTGCAAAGTGACATGGACATGCTGTCCTCTGTGGGCTGTGTCTGGAAAGCGGTGGCGTCGGACTGTTGAGGCAGCAACCCCAGGATATAATCCCCACATAACGAGGCTCTCTGGAGCAGGCCCAGGCCTAGGCCCTCTCGCAGGTCACGCACAGCCCCAGCCACGCCCCTGGGCGGGAGCCACAGAATTAGCACCGTCATTGCGGACTGGGAGGGCCAGAGAAACATTGCTGGCAATGTGAGAGAGGCCTGGCAGCGCCTGAGGGCACAGCTCAGAGCCGACGAAGAAAGGGCCTTTGTCTGAGTTCGTATCCTCCTCGGGCGCACTGGGGCCCCCACCGTGGCTAGCTGGTTGGCCTCAGAGTGGACAAGACTCCCACAGGGAGCGCAGTGTGGACAGGACAGCTGGCCTCCTGGCCGGCCAGTCCCCTCAGATCACCAGCAAGGGAAGGACAGGTACCCTGGCCTGGGTCCGTTTCAAGCCCTCTTCTGTATAAAGGATGCTGCCCAGGCCAGCAGCGCCGCCCACCTCTGGCACCCACCTTTTCCACCCTTTGCTTTCAGGTCCTTCCTGCTAAGGGTTCTCTTGGCTCCAAGCTCAAGCCTCAGTGCCCTGGCCGTTTTAGACAGTGTGGGAGACAGTTCAGAGCTCTGAGCTCTGTTGAGAAAAGAAAACTGTTTCTGCATTTGGCAAAGGCGTGGGTTGTCAGCAGAGATCAAAGTTCTGTTCCTGGCAGGGTGCGCACCTGTGACACACCTTGCCCCTCCCCCTGCGCCAATCCCAGAGGAGTGGTGGCATTTCTGACCCTTCCCTTCCACGGCAGGTGGAGCTCACGGGCAACAGTATTTATGAATACATCCATCCTTCCGACCACGACGAGATGACCGCTGTCCTCACGGCCCACCAGCCGCTGCACCACCACCTGCTCCAAGGTATTCCATCCGGAGGAAAAAAACCAGACTAAAAGCAAGGCGATGTTCCTAAATGGAACTCAGGGCTTTGCTTCCCACATCTGCCAAGTGGCTGGGCATGACTAGGACTGCCCAGCCCAGGTCTCTCCAATACACACACAGCACCCACCATGTGGGGATTTGCATTTATACCTGTGTCTTTTAAGCCAATATTCATCACACTGCTACTGTTGGCCAGAAACTGTGTTGAGTGCTAGGCAGAAGAGGAAAGTGTTGCAAGCCTGCTCCCCTCATTTGCTGTTGGTTCAGAGTTGGGTTACAGCATCACGGGGCTAGACCAAGCTTCTCCTTAACCAAGATGCCAGGCCTAAAACTCGGGGGTCGGGGTTGATCCATGACATTTCATGGGGAAAACTACATATGTGTTTCCTCCAGTTGAAATTTGGCATTTCCTTTGCTTCTGATTATAGACAATAAACCATCTTGGGATCACTAGTACCTGTGGTTTTGCCAACAACAGAAATCACAGATATTTTCCATATCATATTAAAGTTTTGCAGGGTTTTTTTTTTTTTTTTTTAGACGGAGTCTGGCTCTGTCGCCCAGGCTGGAGTGCAGTGGCCAGATCTCAGCTCACTGCAAGCTCCGCCTCCCAGGTTCACGCCATTCTCCTGCCTCAGCCTCCTGAGTAGCTGGGACTACAGGTGCCTGCCACCTTGCCCGGCTAGTTTTTTGTATTTTTTTTAGTAGAGACGGGGTTTCACCGTGTTAGCCAGGATGGTCTCGATCTCCTGACCTCGTGATCCGCCCATCTCGGCCTCCCAAAGTGCTGGGATTACAGGCTTGAGCCACCGCGCCCGGTCAAGTTTTGCAGGTTTAAACGTATTGCTTATGCCCACACGCCTACTTCAAATTTCAGGAGTTCTGAGACCTGCTACTGAATCTTCTTATTTATGTATTAATAAAGCAGCACATTTATATCCATATCACTGTGTTGAAATATTTCGATAATTATTTTCCAATACAATTGCTTTTTTGGTAATCTTATATATTTTATTTTATGTATTTAAAAAAGTTACTCCAAGTAGGCATCTGTAGGTTTTGTGCTGCGGCACAAATCATTAAGAAGCCCTGGTCATTACACAAATGACTCCTTAAATTTCAATTGCGATGAGTGCTAGGAAGACACAGAAGGACTTCTTCCAGGGGCCCTGGCCTTTTAACTCCCTCCAACCATCGAGTGAGGCCAACAGGCCTCTTGACAAATGGGTCTTGTGTGTGCTTTGGACTATAGTACCCAACTTGGCCAAAATACCCCAGTGGAACAAAATGCAAAAGAAGAGGCTTTAAGGATGATGAGAATGGAGTAGTTGGCTGCAGGAAATAAAGGAGTTGCATTCTTATTGCTGGCTTCTGGGAGGGCAGTCATTCTCGGGCTGGGAAGAGAGAATACAAAATAGCACACACAGTTGTAAAATCCCCTGCAGACAGTTCTGTGGCCCCCAAGTTCCAGCTCCAGAAATAGTTACTGGAGTCTAATTATTCCTTACCAAGGAGAGAGCCTGGCATGTTCGTTTCTGAAATGAGATGGGGCACCTAGTTGTAGCTAAGGTCTGATTCTTGGATATGTTATGTCTGCATACATCAACATGAATCATGGCTCTGAAGAGGGAATTTCTAACAAAATCAGGGCTAGGCTAGAACATCGCCCCTGAATCAAATTCTTTCACTGTGGGGTTGTTTAAAGCTGGACAAAGACAACAGGTGTCAGAGAATTGCAGAACACAGGGCTGATGTTGTTTTTGAAAATTGCATAGTATGGTTTTTTGTTTTGTTTTGTTTTGTTTTTTAGAGTCAGAGTTTCATTCTTATTACCCAGGCATGGAGTGCAGTGGCCTGATCTCGGCTCACTGCAACCTCCGCCTCCCGGGTTCAAGCGATTCTCCTGCCTCAGCCTCCCAAGTGGCTGGGATTACAGGTGCCTGCCACCAGGCCTGGCTTTTTATTAGAGACAGGGTTTTGCCATGTTGGCCGGGCTGGTCTCGAAGCTCAGTGATCCGCCCACCTCAGCCTCCCAAAGTGCTGGGATTCACAAGCGTGAGCCACCGTGCCTGGCCTGAAAATTGCACAGTATATTAACTGTGTGGGACTGTGTTTCTCCCGCTACCCCTGGTTTCATTTTACCCTGCCTGGGTCATAACCTCCCAAAGAGGGATTATAAATGAGAGCAAATGAGTCTTGGGAATATCATGAGACCTTTCTGTGGCCTTCGAGTCTGAAGCAACACGGGCTGAAAGCGTTGAGGCCGCACCTGACTCATTTCCACAGCCAGCCGAGGGGTGCAGGGGTTGAGATCCCCAAGTGCTTGGTTTTCTCCCCAGCTGCTCCATTTTCTCCCCAGCTGCTCCCTTGCTGACTTTCTGTGTCTGAAATGACCCCCACTGTTTTATGATAAACCTGTGAGAAATGGGCTCTCGCCAGAACTTGGTAGTTAATGACTGGTTGATGTCTATTAGACCTGAGCTTTCCACCCTCCGTGCTTATCTGGAAATGGCTGGGGCAGGCAGCCATGTTAGAGGGGAGCTTTTTGCCCACAGACACCAACTGCAGGGGGAATTGTGGGTAAAATATGGCAGCCTCTCCAACTAGGGGAGGTGGGGGGTGCCCTCTGAGGTGATTCCTGAGCTTCCACAGGGCAGTGACCTCAGGGAGGGTAGAAGACCTTGCTTCCATTCCTAGTGGTAACCTCCCTTTAAAAATTCATGTATTAACCTCCACCAAAGGGCTGTTTATTTAGAGTGGGGTGACCTTACCCTCCCTCAGAGGTCCTTCTCTATTTGTGTCTCAGAGCGCTGGTGTCCCTTCCTGAAGCAGAGGGTGTTTCCTTAGAGGACACATTTGCATTGACAATAGCGAGGTCAGAGATTTGCGTGTGAGGCCTGCAAAAGCAAAGCGAGTGAGTAGGAAGGGCAGAGCCCTGGAGAGACAGAGATGATGGAGTGGTCCTTCCGGGGCTAGAAATGAGGGTGAAAGCATGGATCTGCCGAGCCTGGGTCACACGTACTTAAGTCCTGCTACCCTGAGGGAAGTCAGAGGCTTCTGGGCCTTCCCAGAGCCCACAGCTCCCAGGAGCGGGCAACTGCAGGTGGAGCTCTGCAGGGCCCATCAGGGGCCTCAGGTGTGGCCTCGTTTGGCTGCCTTCCTTTAGAGCCGAGGAAGCCACACCAGGACTGGGCTGGTGTCTCCACTGCCCCACCCGGATCTCAGCCAAGGCTGAAGATCTCTAAGCAGGGTCTGGGCACACTGAGAAGGCCTCTGGCAGCTGCATCTGGCTCTGGGAACACATTGGTGAGGTTGGAAGAAGGATGGGGGGAGCACGGAGGGGCAGCTGCCAACCTCACCTTGCTCCTGCTTGCAGAGTATGAGATAGAGAGGTCGTTCTTTCTTCGAATGAAGTGTGTCTTGGCGAAAAGGAACGCGGGCCTGACCTGCAGTGGATACAAGGTACGGGGAGTCATGGGTGCGGGGAGGAGCTGGCCGTGGGTCCTCACTGTGTGTTTTCAAGAGCTTCTGCAGAAAGGAAGGCACGGGAACGCAAACTCGTCATCCCCACTGACATAGAACTCTCCAGGAACATGGAGCACAGTCTGTTGGAGGCACATGTGAGAGCTGGTGCTTTAGGAGGATGTTCCAGGCTGGCTGGAATTCATCGCATAAGACCTGGAATCAGCGTGGCTTAGGGCAGATTTTATTAATACCTTGGCGCTTTGCATGTGGACCAGTCCCACTGGAGCTGCCGCCTCTGGAGTTTATTGAGGCCCATCCTGGGCACGGTGCAGCCGGGAGTGGTATCCAGAGCACGGACACTGCTCTTCCTCTCGGGATGCTCCACCAAGTTCCCTACCACCTATGACGGGTGCACCACAGTAATGCTAGAGCCCTTTCCAAGGCACGAGGCAGAGCTTTCATCTGCAGCACCACATCTGGGCCGCTCCCTCAAGCATCTCAGCTGCCCTTTGGAATGAGCAGCACCAGCCAGGTTTTGTAGTCAAGGACCACAGGAGGGATGGCAGAAGGGGCTCGGTGGCGGAGCTGGGACTCTGAGCCCAGCCCATGCTCCTCCCTGGCTCCACTTCTCTGCCAGACACCACTGCTTGTTCTGGTTAATTCCAGAATGGAGGAGTAGGTCGCGTCTCAGGGCACGAGAGTCAGCTGCTCCCCAGGGAAAGGTGGGTCGGGGAAGTCTGTGCTGAGTGCCCCCCGCCAACCCTTTTGTCCCCTCTCTGGGCTCCTCACCCTCCTCCCAGGCATCTTCACTGCCATCTCTCCCACCTCAGAGGACAGACATCATAACCCATCAGTATGAGCTGGAGGCTGCTAGTAACTTTCTTCCAGGAGGATTTTCTCCCTAGAAAAGGAGGGAGGAGGATGGGGTGAGAGGAAAGGGCATTTTTGTGCTTTTGTCTTCTCTTTCTGGAAGGCCCCGCCCCAGCTCCCCTCTTGGACCCCACTCTGAGCTCCTCCTTTGACCTGTATCTCACTGTGCTGTTACAGTTTGGGGGATATGTTTCTTCCTCCTTGTCCCAGATGCTAAGCCTCTTTGGGCCACGGTGGGGCCCCAGGAGCCAACAGACATTCTTCAGAGGACTTGGGTCTTTTTGTTAAGGGACAGGGTCTTGCTCTGTCACCCAGGCTGGAGTGCAGTGGTGCAATCACAGCTTACTGGAGCCTCAAACTCCTGGGCTTAAATGATCCTCCCACTTCAGCCTTCTGAGTAGCTGGGGCCACAGGCGCACACCACCACACCCAGCTATTTTTTAAAATTTTTTGTGGAGATAGGGTCTTGCTGTATTTCCAGGCTGGTCTTGAGTCCCTAGCCTCAGTCAGTCCTCCTGCCTTGGCCTCCCAAAGTTTCGGGATTACAGACAGGAGCCACCACGGCTGGATGGGATTTGGGTCTTGACTTTTTTTCTGCCACTTATTAACTGTCCACTGCCCAATCTTAAGTGATACACAACACCATCTTGTTCTTGGTTTCCTCATTAATACAATGAAAGAATAGACTAGAAGGATTTTAAGATTTGTTTCAGCCCTAAAGACGATGAATGCATTCAGAAATCCTGCAGGAAGGGTTTTGGAACAGAGAACTTAGGGGCTAAGACTCTTCACTGCTGTCGTGATGACAATGATCCTGTCAAGATTTCACAGACTGCAGCTTGAATAAATTCTTCCAGTAGTGAGGCTCGAGGCTCTACAGATGTTTCTGTTTGACACTGAAATACTGCATTTTTGTCTGTATGGCTTTTGGCTATAGCAATTAGAAGGGCTTCTATAGGGCCACTCTGGCTTACTATTATGAGGGGATAAAATCTTGAATTATAGATAAAGGAAATAAAAGTACATTAAAAATGAAGACTTCAAAAAATTGTACTGGAGCAGGGCACAGTGATTCATGCCTGTAATTCCAGTACTTTGGAAGGCTAAAGTGGGAGGATTGCTTGAGCCCAGGAGTTCGAGACCAGTCTGGGCAACATAATGAGACCTTGTCTCTACAAAAAAAAAATTTTTTTAAATTAGCCAGGCATGGTAGCACATACCTGTGGTCCCAGCTACTCAGGAGGCTAAGGTGGGAGGATCACTTGAGCCTGGGAGGTCAAGGCTGCAGTGAGCCTGATTGCACCACTGTACCCCAGCCTGAGCGACAGTGAGACCTTGTCTAAAAAAAAAAAAAATTCTACTGACAGAATTGTGTATTTACTGGAGTGATACAGCATGTCGAGTGATACAGATGCCAAGTTCAATCCCATCAGAAGGTGGTAAGCAGCACAGTCACTGATGCGAGCACTGTGGAACAAATGGTTGGCTTCCCCCAGACACCTTTGTTGTGTTACCTACTCACAGCTTGGCAGTGAGCTCATAAGGTATATCTCCATCACATATTACAGAGCCCTAATTTGTAGTTACTTACAGTACAGTCAATTGGATAAGACAACCCTTATATCTTATTATGATATTTTTTGTTGTCTTGTGTGTTTGTTTTGTTACCCAGGCTGGAGTGCAGTGGCACAATCTCGGCTCACTGCATCCCCCGCCTCCAGGGCTCAAGGGATCCTCCCTCCTCAGCCTCCCAAGTAGCTGGAGACTATAGGCATGCACCACCATGCCCGGATAATTTTTGTATTTTTTGTAGAGACGGGGTTTCGCCATGTCACCAAGGCTGGTCTCGAACTCCTGGAGTCAAGCGATCCCCCGACCTCGGCCTCCCGAAGTGCGGAGATGACAAGAATGAGCCACCGCATCCAGCTATTATGTTGTTTCCTAAGAAGCACAACTCTCCACTTCTCCTAAGCAATGAACTGGTGCCTGTCAGCACATTGGGCTGCACAGCGGAGGAGAGGCTGGGCTGGGAGAATTTCAGCACGTTTGAGAAAATGAGCCAGGAGGAGTGGGCACCAGCCCAACCCTGGGCGGCCAGTGGCTGACCCTGCCCTCTCCACTCCCAGGTCATCCACTGCAGTGGCTACTTGAAGATCAGGCAGTATATGCTGGACATGTCCCTGTACGACTCCTGCTACCAGATTGTGGGGCTGGTGGCCGTGGGCCAGTCGCTGCCGCCCAGTGCCATCACTGAGATCAAGCTGTATAGTAACATGTTCATGTTCAGGGCCAGCCTCGACCTGAAGCTGATATTCCTGGATTCCAGGTGAGTTCGGCACCTGCCACTGTGGCTGTGGCCTTTTGGAAGACACCGGTGGTAGGAATGGGCCCCTGAAAGCTGCCATCTTGGCCAAATCATAATGAGGAATAAGTCATAATAGGAATGTGGATTAAGCAAAACCAATTTATGAACTGAAAGAACATATGTCAGCCTTAGGACTCAAGGACTTGTTTTATTTTATTTACGTATTGATTTACTTATTTTATTTACTTATTGATTTACTTATTTTATTTACTTATTGATTTACTTATTTATTGATTACTTATTTTATTTACTTATTGATTACTTGTTTTATTGTATTTACTTATTTGAATCACTAGAATTTGAAATGAAAACATGTGCTGTGAGCACAGGTTGGGCTTTTTTGAAGGCCGTGGTGTCAGACTCTGCCTCCTGTGTCCAAGGAGGACGTTAGAACAAACGGAAGGTTTCCACCCTGAGTGTGTGTGAGGGGGGCCTTGGCACTCAGGCTGGTGTGAAGCCACCACAGGGCTGAGGCTGGGAGCAGAGAGGCTGCCTTCCCTGGGGCATGCCCTGCCCACCGCTCCTGGGTGCCCTGTCTACATCTGGGCTGGGCGGAGGGGATTGGATGACGTCATTTCCCCTGGCCTTGGGGAGGACCTGCTCTCCAGACCCGTGCTGGAGTGGCCTTCACTCTTCCCGAGAGCCGGCTGCAGTCCCAGTTTTTTAACTGGGTCTGCAGTTAAAGTCCAAGATTTTTAAAATTGAAGTTAATTTTAATTTTAATTAATTTGTTGTTGTTGTTGTTGTTGTTGTTGAGACGGAGTCTCACTCTGTCGCCCAGGCTGGAGTGCAGTGGCATGATCTCAGCTCACTGCAAGCTCCGCCTCCCAGACTCACGCCATTCTCCTGCCTCAGCCTCCCGAGTAGCTGGGACTACAGGCGCCCGCCTCCACACCGGGCTAATTTTTTGTATTTTTAGTAGAGATGGGGTTTCACCATGTTAGCCAGGATGGTCTCGATCGCCTGACCTCGTGATCCACCCGCCTCAGCCTCCCAAAGTGCTGGGATTTCAGGCGTGAACCACTGCGCCCAGCCTAAAATTAAATTGATTTTTTAAGTGCCACATGCTAACTGCGTTTGGTTTTCAGGGTTTTGCGGTGTTTGTGGGGTACAGTGTGATGCTTGGACACGTGTCCACGCTGTGGAACCATCAAACCCCTCCCAAGTCTTGAGGCCACGCGCTGGTCAGGCCTCTTCCGTGTTCTTATTTGTGAAATAGCAGCGCGGCCTGCCCACTCACTGCTAGGAAAGATGAAATTAGATAATAGACTGAAGCATTGAAAACAGTGAAGCGTCTCTTACCTGCAAGGCCACTTTAGCTCTTGGCAGGTAGGTTCCTCGGCTGTGCAGGCAGGAATAAGTCATCAGAGACCCCACTCCTGATGTGGGGTGTGTGTGCGATGAGGCTTTGGCCGGGCAAAGAGAGATACATTTTGCTTTCTGTATGTCCGGAAGCCAGAATTTACTGCTTTCTTTTCTCTTTCACTTTTTAAAGTTGTGGTAAAATACACACCGTATAAAATGGATCATTTTAACCATTTATTGATGCTCTATAGAGAAAAAACGAATCTTCCTGGTTAGGGGCGAGAGATAAAGATAGGAGTCGGTTTGGCTCCTTGTCAACACCCTTCAGGACCACTCAGAGGCAGGGGAATGACAAGGATGAGCATGTCAGGGTCACCAGCATCTTCCCAGAAACTCCAAGCAGAGAGGAAGCAGTGCTCTTTGGGGAAAGCTGCCAGCACCACTGGGGATGGCCAAGAGCGACAAATGCCATTTTCTTGCCATGCAGAGGGACTCCCTGCAGGGACAGAAGGCAGCCGAGCTGCCCCAGCTGGAGTGGACCCCTCTGCTCCCTCTTTTCTGACTTGGGAGCCACTTCTGAGAGGCGGCTGGAAGGACATCAACTGCCCAAGGTCATTATCGGAGACATCTGGGAGGACCCGACTGGTTTCTCCGTTGTTTCGTCTCCTAGTTTTCCTCTGGTCCTTCTAGGAAACCCCTGAGACTGATGAATTCTCGAGAACGGGAAAGAAGTGGTCTCCCCAGAGGAGAGACCTGAGGGCTTTCCCAGCCGTTCAGTCCACACTGCCTGGAAAGGCAGCCGAAGGTAGAGGAGGTTGTGCCTGAAGGGGGCCTGGACAGGGCCTGGATGGGGCTTTGCAGTAGCAGTGGGGGCTCCCGCGCCTCAGGGTGTGGGGGCTGCACCCCTGGAGTGAAGAGAAAAGAAGGCTGGTGGTCTTGAAGGAGACGTCCTGCCTCTCCCAGATCTCTGGTTGTTCCTGTCATATCAGGAAGCTTCTAGCAAAGCCTTGAGGCCTTTTCTGAGCTACAGTCACATAGGAGGGGCTGCAAGGGGTCAGAAGAGTGCCACAGAGGCCTTCCCAGTCACCATGGTTGGTCTGTCACCAAGGGGTTGGGGCTTGGGCTGGCCCAGTCCTGGGAGGACAGCAGAGTGGTCAAGCAGGGTGGGAGATGTCCCTTCTGGGTCCAAACCCCAGGGGCCAGGCGAGGGCTTGGCCTGAGGTCTTGCGGCCCCAAGTCGTAGGAGTGAGGGTGGTCGTGGGTCTGTCTGGCACCACACCCCGCTCAATCCCAGACACAACTGAACTCGCCGTAACCTGAAATTGGGCTCGTCGGGGTTTTGTGGTATTTCTCTTTGAAACTGGAGCTGATGCTTTTGCTAAGGATGGGTGAACACAGCGATGTTTGGGGTTTGGCAGATCCCTCTGACAGGTCTTCAGACACCAGAGGCTTGGAAAAAACTGGGAGGGCACCCTGCCAAACCCCTCCGTTTCCCTTTAATTTTTAAAGCCAGTGTGTACTTTGATGAGAAACTTAATATATGTGCTTCTGATTCATTTACACGTTTGGGGCCGTTGTTCTGTAACTTTGCATCCAAAGGGTCTGGGAAGCCTCTTTCATCCCCACATGGTAGAGATGCCTGGTTTTCTTTTTGGGGGAAGCCAGATGGCTCAGTTTTCCTGCCACACAGAGTTAAATTCTGATGGGGCTTGAAGTTCTAGGTGGCCCTTAGACAAGTCCCCTGATCCCTGAATGACTTTGGGCTCTGAAAGGCCCCCTTCCCCGCCACTGCAAGCCCTGTGTCCTTCCTACCCTAGTAGGACACCATGGAAATGAGTACACCAAACAGGGAATGATTCCAGGGAAACATGAGGCTCTCCGAGATTTACGACCCAAAGCTTGAGCAGATCTTAAGAGAAAGGGAAGCGGGTTAAAGAATGAAAGTGAGGTCAAGTTTCCCAGCTTAATTTACAGCTAACGTCTCCTATCCTAGCAGGGAGGGCCCCCAGCCCTGGCCCTCCCTCTTTCCCCAGCCTCACCCGGTCTCCAGGACTGACTCTGCACCATACCCTCACCTGCCTTGGAATCCCTTCATCCCTCTCTTTCATCTGTTCTTGAAAATCCGTCACCAGGATGTTGAGGACCACCCCCTTCGAGGACGTGGTGCCCGGCCCCATTGCTCAAAGCCTGGGAAACCATCGTTGCCACGTGCAGCTTCCACCTACGGCCAGAGCGATCCCCATGCGGGTGATGATGTGGTCTTGGGTACTGAGAGCCACTTTTCTTCAAAGAGCCGAAGTGGGAAATTAATATGCCTGGGGCTCGATGAGAACACAGAGGGGTTGTGTCACGTAAGCCCCGGGAAAATGCTTCCATTTCTCTAGAGAGCTTAAGGCTTTCCTTTTAGTCACAATATCTTAGGTCATTTTCCTGTCTTCTGGGGGGTCTGAGCCAATCCTCCCCTCACAGGAGCCTTAAAGGTCTCCAGTTATTCCATAATTCCCAATAGTGAGAATCACCCAACGGCAGCATCCTGAGACCATCTGTGCCAATCAACAGTGTCTAGCATGCAACGGAGGTTTAAACACTCGTGCCCGCAGTAGCCAAGATGTGCAAACAAATGTCCACAGAGAGAGGGATGGAGGAACTAAATGTGATGTCTACATGAAACAGAAACTTATGCAGTCCTAAGAAGGAATGAAGTTCAGACACATGCCGCAGCATGGATAGGCTTGGAAACATCATGCTGAGTGAAAGAAGCCGCACACAAAAGGCCACATGGTGTGCCATCCCACGGACATGAACTTTCTCCAAGAGACAAATTCTTAGAGACAGAAAGTAGAAGGGTGGCTACTGGGGGCTGGGCAGGGGGCAGTGGGGAGCTGGTGTTTAATAGGGACTGAATGTCTGTTTGGGGGTCATGGAAAGCTCTGGAAAGGGGCAGTGATGCCTGTTACACAACATTGTGAGTGCACCAAATACCACTGAATTGTACGCTAGAAGTGGTTACCATGGTGAATTTTATATTATGTATATTTTACCACAATTTATAAAAAACATTCGCACAGGACCGTCCCCCCAAAGCCCTCCAAAAGTGGGTTCTTTCTCACCGTAGCAGCTTTCTTGCAATATCGGTATCAAAGTTCACTCGTAAGCATTCCCTGATAAGCCGAACTTCGAAAAAGGCTACAATTTTAAGCCATTCCAAACATTCTCTTAGCCGGTGGTTTCAGAAGAACATTCCCGTTCATGAATAGTGCTACATCCTGTACCGGGCTAGAGTTCAAAGACTTGCTTCTTGTAAAAAAGATCATTCTCAGTTTCCAAAATCAACATTTCCCCCCTGAGCCTTTTAGCACTTGATTAGTTGGCAAAACCAATATTAGTTTAAATGAAAGGCAGTCTGCAGAGTGGTGTAACTCACTGAGCCGCCGTGCCCCCGCAGGGTGACCGAGGTGACGGGGTACGAGCCGCAGGACCTGATCGAGAAGACCCTATACCATCACGTGCATGGCTGCGATGTGTTCCACCTCCGCTACGCACACCACCTCCGTGAGTAGCACACCCACCCCAGCCACGGGAGGTAGCTGGTCAGGGAGGAGACACTGAGGACAGAGCTGGGGGGGACATGTCCCTTTTGTTGGTGCAGTTATCATCCAGGATACACACGTGAATGTCAAGCCTCACGTGTGGCTTCCTCCACCCCATGATTAAGTACGGCTGCCTGTTGTCGGTTTTCAAGCAGCCGTGTGCACCCTTTCAGCTAGACTCTAGCAGCTGTAGGAGCAGGAAGTTGCCTGGATTCTAGATTGTGGATGTGGAACCTAAACTCTGTGATCTGGACACCATTTGCGAATAACAGCAACAACAGTGGACGAACTGCTGGTTATGGAGCTCTTACTGCTGCGGGACACTAGTTTAAGTGACTAAACACATTACCAGCCCAATAAGGGAGGGTCTCATGGTCACGATCCTCATTTTACCAGTGAGGACGCTGAGGTTCAGATAGGTTAAGCCACTTGCCCACCTTCATACAGCTGGGAGGTGGCGGAGCTGGGAGCTGAACCCAAGCAGAGCCCTGTCTCCGACTGCTATACACCTGCCGGCTAGGGGAAGCCCAGGAAGGCCACCGTTCCACGATGGGAGAGGTCATCTTGGGACAAACAAGATTTGTTAACAAGGGTGAACAAACACCGATTTGATTTGCCATTGGAGGTGGTTTGGGAACATCTGGATGTAGGGGGGATGCTCTAGTCACTGAAATGTTTGAAGAAGTGATGCTTTGGCCGGGTACAGTGGCTCAAGCCTGTAATCCCAGCACTTTGGGAGGCCTAGATGGGCGAATCACAAGGTCAGGAGATCGAGACCATCCTGGCTAACACGGTGAAACCCCATCTCTACTAAAAATACAAAATATAAGCCAGGCATGGTGGCGGGTGCCTGTAGTCCCAGCTACTCAGAAGGCTGAGGCAGGAGAATGGCGTGAACCTGGGAGGCGGAGTTTGCAGTAAGCTGAGATCGTGCCACTGCACTCTAGCCTGGGCAACAGAGCGAAACTCCGTCTTGGAAAAAAGAAGTGACACTTTTACTTTTTTAAAATTAAAAAAAATTTTTTTTTGAGACAAAGTCTTGCTCTGTCACCCAGACTGGAGTGCACTGCAACCTCCACCTTCCGGGTTCAAGCAATTCTCCTGCTTCAGCCTCCCAAGTAGCTGGGATTACAGGTGCGTGCCACCACACCTGGCTAATCTTTGTATTTTTAGTAGAGATGGGGTTTCACCATGTTGGCCAGGCTGATCTAGAACTCCTGACCTCAGGTGATCCATCTGTCTCCGCCTCCCAAAGTGCTGGGATTACAGGCGTGAACTACCGCACCCAGCCATACACTTTTAGAATCCAAACTGAGGCAAAGATCAATTTGGATGGAGTGGAATGCCTCATCCTCCTGCTGTCCAGTCCTGCCATGCCCATGGCCGGTCAGGGGTGCTTTGTAATGGGGTGCAGACAGTTAGAGGAGCTGAGTCTTCTGCAGTGTGGCCCAGATGGCGTGTCCTCTGTTCTTGCTCCGCCTTCTGTTGGCTCAGGGATGTTAGAGGACAGGTTGCCAGTGTCAAGTGGAAAGTGGACGGCAGGCCCATGAGCTGCTGGGTCCATAGATGCGTGGTGTGCTGGGTTCAGTGTGGACTGGGACCCGGGGACTCGATACTCCCAGGGTGTCGCTGTTGCTCTTCCCTCCCCAAGTCTCTACGGACAGAAACCCGTGACAACCAGGACTTATGGCTGGGCAGGCACAGATGGCTTCTTCCTTGCTCCTTGATGCATGCGGAGACTTGGAGGTGTGAACCACCCTTTTCTGTCTTTTGTTAAAGACCAAATCATGATCTCATAGCCATCCCTGTCATTCTGGAGACCAAGCTTGGTAGAGAAGCAACTACTTAGTGTTTGGATGGAACTTCTCAGTCGGTGTCACTAATATGGGAGCTAGAAAGTTTTCTTGTGCAAACCAGGTATGCTGTGTCAATTCTAGAATGAGATATCCAGGAAACTCGAACAGGCAGCTGTGAAGAGCAGAGTGGAGAGGGCTCTGAAGTAGCAAGAGCAGTTGGGAGATGGGAGAGGCACGTGCCTCGAGAGCACAGAACTGTGCTGTGCCCTCGAACAGTCTGGGACTTGGAGAGCGAAGGTGAGGGCTCACACCTCCACACACCCCCCCTGCCACTGTTGGGGTGGAGGGACTGACCAGCTGCTCTGAGGGAAAGCCGGAGTCATGGTTGCATTGCAGAAATGCAAGTGTGCTGGAGACCCAGTCCCCAAAGGAGTAGGTGGCTTGGTTTCAGTGTCACCAACTACATTCACTCTGAGCTCCCCCCACTCCTGCGGGAGGGACAAGAACCATGAGGGCACAGCGATTCCATTGACTACTTTTTTTCCCATTAGGGTGGAGGATTTGTTTCCTAGGGCTGTTGTGACAAATCAACACAAACTGGGTGGCTTAAAATAACAAAAATTCCTTCTCTCACTGTTGTGGAGGCCAAAAGGCTGAAATCAAGGTATCAGCAGAGCTGCTCTTCTCCGAAGGCTCTAGAGAAGGATCCTTCCTGCCTCTTCTGGCTCCTGGTGGCCCCAGGCGTTCCTTCGCTCATGGCTGCATCGCTCCAGTCTGTCTTTATCTTCACTTGGCTCACTCCTCTGTGTCTGTGACTTTATTTTATTTTATTTTATTTTTTTGAGACAGAGTCTTGCTCTGTTGCCCAGGCTGGAGTGCAGTGGTGAAATCTCAGCTCACTGCAACTTAAACCTCCCGAGTTCAAGCGATTCTCCTGCCTAAGCTTCCCTAGTAGCTGGGACTACGGGCGTGCACCGCCACACCCAGCTAATTTTTGTATTTTTAGTAGAGAGGGGGTTTCGCCATGTTGGCTAGGCTGGTCCATCCACCTAAAGCTGGGATTACAAGTGTGAGCCACTGTACCCGGCTTGTGACTTTTCTTTTAAGGACACCTGACTTTGGATCTAGGGTGCATCTGGGTAATCCAGGATGATTCTGCATTGAGATTCACAAGATTCCAGCTGCAAAGTCTTTTCCCAAATAAGTTCACATCCATAGGTTACTAGGGTTAGGATGTGAAACATATCTTTTTGGGGGACCCTGTTTAACCCAAGGCAGGCATTTTTGGTATCCTTTTTAGCCCTTAAAAATCCAAAACAGAAATAGAAGTTCTGCTCAGGGCCAAAGTTTACTTTCCTCCCCAGGGTGTCTCTAAGACATGGCTGTGCCTGCAAGAGAAATTCTGGAAGAAGCAGGAAGGCCACTTAATTTTCTGGATAGTATATTTATATAAAACTAGAGGTCTGGGTGTGGTGGCTTATGCCTGTAATCCCGGCACTTTGGGAGGCTAAGGTGGGCAGATCACATGAGGTCAGGAGTTCGAGACCAGCCTGGCCAACATGGTGAAACCCTGTCTCTACTAAAAAAATACAACACTTAGCCGGGTGTGGTGGTGTTCGCTTGTAATCCCAGCTATGCAGGAGGTTGAGGCAGAGATAATGGCTTGAATCCAGGAGGCGGAGGTTGCAGTGAGCCAAAATCTCACCATTGCACTCCAGCCTGGGTGACAGAGCGAGACTCCGTCTCCAAAAAAAAAAAAAAAAGTAATGGCAAAAACCGCAGGTACTTCTATACCAACCTAATAGCTACAGAGAACTTTCCAGAGGCCACTGCGCCCTCCTCCCACAGCTGCCACTTTGAGGACACCTGGGCTGAACTCCAGCTGTGCCCTCAAGCTCTGTTGGCTCCGGTTTCCTGGTGCTGCCCACCTCCCATGGTTGTAGTGGGGGTAGAATGAGGTAATCCTGTGAAATGAGCTGGAAGTAGACACCATGTATCTTTTCGTTAGAGAAGCAAACCCCCAAAGGAGAAGCATTATCAGGCTTCTCTCTTTGCCACAGCCTTTGCCTACACCCTTCAGCAGCGATGTGAGTCAGCTGAGATGCAAATGTTAAGTAAGCCTGGGCAGAAAAGCACTGCTCTCTGCCTGGTCCCAGAGAGGCCTCTCTCCAGCCGGTGGCATGCTTGTTACACAGCAGCACTGCCTCATGCCCCCGGGTTCATCCTGACAGGGTGGTGGGGCCTGATGGAGACTGGATTCCTGCCTCCCAAGCCCCACAATCTTCTTTCCCATGTGAAAAAACCAAAAACATGTCATTCTGGTTAAACCTCCTCCTTGTTGGAAATTTAGAAAGTCAAGGAAAGCTGAAAGAAGAAAGTGACAATTATCTGTCATTTTCAGTCAGATAAGAGTTAATATGTTTTGAGCCCTTCAGCTGTGTCTGCCAGTGTTCTAAATCCCCAAATAGATCATCTAATCTTTCAACAACCACATGATGTAAGGACTGATTATCCTCTTTTTATAAATAAGGAAATTGAGTCACAGGGGGGTTGGTAGCTTGTCCAGGATCACACAGTTTGTTGGAGGGTGTGGTGTGTGCACGTGCCCACTTTTTCATAATTAGGATTATACTTTACACATTTCTGAATCTTTTCTTCTGTTAACATCGTGTCATACACATTTCCCATAATATTACAATTTCTTATTAATCATCATTTTAATGGTGGTATAGTTTACCGTAACGTATTTACTCGTTTCCCTACTGTTGAACAGTTAAGTCTCTCCCCACCCCTTCCCCTGAATTTTCAGCAATACTGCAGTGAAACTCTTTGTACATAAGTCTGTGCTTGCACTGCTCACAATTTCCATAGGATCCATTCCCAGAAGTGAAATCAGTGTGTCGGAGGGTGGGAGCGATCAGACTGCTTTCCAGGAGGACCACACCAACTCATCCTTCCATCACACATGAAAATGCCTCTCACCGGCCCGGTGCCGTGGCTCATGCCTGTAATGACTGCATAGTTTGCCATAATGGCAAACTATGGGAGGGCGAGGCAGGCGGATCACTTGAGGTCAGGAGTTTGAGACCAGCCTGGCTAACTGGCAAAACTGGGAAGGCTGAGGCAGGAGAATTGCTTGAACCCAGGAGGCAGAGGTTTCAGTGAGCCGAGATCATGCCACTGCACTCCAGACTGAGCAACACAGAAAGAGTCTGTCTAAACAGAAAAACAAAAAAAAAAGGAAGAAAGAAAGAAAGAAAAAAGAAAATGCCACTCACCATATATTAGCCGGTGTCACCTGTTGGCCTTCCATTTTTATTTTTAAGATAAAATTCACCTTTCTCACCATTTTCAGTGTTTTTTAGTTATATTCACAGTGTTGTACAACTATTGCCTTTAATTCGAGAATGTTTTCATCATCCCAAAGGAGCTTGTCACTCCAGTGCCCCTCGTCCTTCAGCCCCTGGCACCTACTCATTTGCTTTTGAACTCTGTGGATGTGCCTATTCTGGAGATTTCACGTAAAAGGAATCATACAATGTTTGTTTCTATTTTAATGTCTGTTGATCTGATGGATGGATCTGCCATTGAGTTAAACAAGGGAGTTGGGCATTTGTTCATCATTTCGCCCATTATATTTATTCTCTGATGAATTATTGTTCATGTTCTTTGCCTATATTGCTTTTAGGGCCTTTGTGTTTTTATCGATCTGTACAAACCCTTTATATAGTAAGGTGGATAACTCGGTGCAGTGTTTTCTTTTGCACCAAAATATTTTGATGTGGATGAGAAAGAGCCATCTGCAAGGTGAACAGGAAGCGTAAAGGGCCGTGGAGAGCCCAGGAGTGTTTGGGCATAGACGGGGGGCTTTGCCTAGTGGTTTGATAGGAAGGCTGAATTTTTGTTGCATATGAGCCTCAAAGTCTGAATTTTTGTTGGATATACGCCTTGGGGAGTTTCCTTCAGTGCCAGCTGGTACAGTCACAGACTCAGCCCCTTTGGCCACCTCCCCAAATCTCTGCTCAGGCAGCTGCTAGTTAGGTCCAGGGACCAGTGCTGCCTTGAGAAGCAGGAATGTTCTGGAGCTGAGGACCCAGGCATCCAAGCGTGCCTTTCTAGACTTGTGCTATCCTCCCCTTCCCTGGAGAAGCTTCACCTCTCCTCTGCCCACCTGCAGGTTCTGGCACTTTCCTCCCCGACCTGCCTCCTGGAAGGCAGTGAGGTGGAACTGTGGTTTATGGATGCACCGAGCCTTTGGCTGAGCTGCTTAGCAGCCTGGAGTTTGCACCCAAGCATAGAAGCAGGCCCATAGGCCCAGTTTTCAGGAACTCTGTAACCAAGTAGAGGTCCTTCCTACATAAACAACATAGCAAATTAATGAGCCCAAGGAAAACTGGGATTAATGGGAAGAAAATATAAATGGCAACAGAGTAACAAACAGTTTCACTGTGAATACCCTCATGTTCCTGAACGGCAAACAGCAACAGCTTGACACTTGGTTGAATGCACTTAACTGACTACTTTGTGTAAATAACTACATCACTCACCCCCCTGACCATTAAGGATTTGGGGATTAAGACATAATCATGAGGCCGGGCGCGGTGGCTCAAGCCTGTAATCCCAGCACTTTGGGAGGCCGAGACGGGCGGATCACGAGGTCAGGAGATCGAGACCATCCTGGCGAACACGGTGAAACCCCCGTCTCTACTAAAAAATACAAAAAACTAGCCGGGCGAGGCGGCGGGCGCCTGTAGTCCCAGCTACTCGGGAGGCTGAGGCAGGAGAATGGCGTAAACCCGGGGGGCGGAGCTTGCAGTGAGCTGAGATCCGGCCACTGCACTCCAGCCCGGGCGACAGAGCCAGACTCTGTCTCAAAAAAAAAAAAAAAAAAAAAAAAAAAAAAAAAAAAAAAAAAAGACATAATCATGGCAAAAAGCAAATTCAATTTTTTCACTCTGCCAGGTACAAACTGTGGTGGCGAATGTTTCCCTCAATGAAAGCAATGACTGTTAAATAAGAGTTCTTAATGGGTGGGAACTCCTTGAAGTTGTAGGCAAAATTCCTGTGTGCACATGTATGTGCGTGTGTGTGCGTGTGTGTGCACGTGCATGTGTGTGCGCCTGTGTGCGTGCGTGTGCGTGTGTGCACGTGGGTGCGTGCATGTGCATATGTGTGTGTGCACGTGTGCGTGCGTGCGTGTGCATGTGTGCGTGCACGTCTGTGTGTGTGCACGTGTCTGTGTGCGTGCGTGTGCGTGTGTGCACGTGGGTGCGTGCATGTGCATATGTGTGTGTGCACGTGTGTGCATGTGTGTGTGCATGTGTGCGTGCACGTCTGTGTGTGTGTGCGTGTCTGTGCGTGCGTGTGCATGCGTGTGCACGTGTGTGTGTGCACACGCACGAGACACACACAGACATACATCCTCCAGCGGAGAAAGCCTGCCCCCTTTGGCAAGTTCTCAGAGGAGTCCACTGGGGGCAGCATCCCAGAGGTGGGGCCTGCGAAGCGTCTGAGGACTCATGTCACCTTGTGCTTGCAGTGTTGGTGAAGGGCCAGGTCACCACCAAGTACTACCGGCTGCTGTCCAAGCGGGGCGGCTGGGTGTGGGTGCAGAGCTACGCCACCGTGGTGCACAACAGCCGCTCGTCCCGGCCCCACTGCATCGTGAGTGTCAATTATGTTCTCACGTAAGTCACACGTATTTGTTTCTCTCCTTGCTCTTTTCTCTTCCTGTCCCACATCGGATGGCTCCCATAAGCACCATCTCTCTTTCTCTCTTTCCTCTTTCTCAAACTGTTCGTCTCCTTTTTTTTTTTTCCCCCCCAGCAATCTGGTCATTTTGGAAGGTCCAAACTATTTCTATGCTCAGAGGTGAAGGTCAAGTGCTAGGCTGCAGGGGGAGCTAGGAGGAGGGGGTCTGCACTGGGCATAGCTTAGGATCCCATCACACAGCCTAGTGAGGAGCATCGGAGGTGGGTGGAGATGCCCCCCATCCTGAATAGGGTGCACACCCCCGATCAAGAATACGAACTTGTGCTATCCATGCCTATAAGCCTTCAGGTCAACTTGGATGCTCCTGCTGTTTGAGACAGGAGATACCCCATTTTTTGCCTGCCTTCCTATAGAGCCGTTGCAAATGATGGTAAATATTTGGTCCTTTAAACATTCCAGAAGGTCAAGTTCAGTTGCAAATGCTTTTTTTTTTTAAATTAAAAAAATATATGTTTTTTTAGAGACAGAGTTTTTCTATGTTGCCCAGGCTGGTCTCAAACTCCTGGCTTCAAGCGATCCTCCCACTCAGCCTCCCAAAGTGCTGGAATTACAGGCATGAGCCAAGGTGCCCAGCCTGCAAATACTTTTAAGGCCATTAGAAGCAACAGGACAGATGTCTATCTGGGGCCATATATTACTTTCCACCCACCATAGCTATTGTACGTTAAATCACTTTGCTCCAGGCTCTGACCCTTGCTGTGCCCCAGCCCCGTTATGAAAAGGATTCTCATTTGTACTTTATCTAGGGTGAGGATTTAGGCTCTAGGTTTGTTCATAGAATGACTGTGTGTCTTAGAAATCAAGTGATTCTGGCAAAACTGTCAGGGAGAAAAGAGTTTAGCTCTTTAGTTATTCTTCCTGAGCAAACGTGTGGGCCGGTTCGCCAGGTCGACGTCTCCCTGTGTGAACATGACCCTGCTGAGTTGGTTCTTTAGGGCAGCGATGGGCCCCCAGTGTGAGAATACACAAAGCTGGTGGTCAGGCCCCCAGGCCCGCAGAGGGTCCCAGACTCTTGCCTCCTGGAGTGCTAACTGGAGAGGCAGCTGGGCCACAGGTGCTCATGTTGGATGCAGGTGGACCTGATCAATGGTATTTCCACCTGTCCCTTTTTCCCTTGACGGCTTTCCTAGTGGCCCACGGCCTCCCCCAGAAATGTGTTTGGGGCTTTATGGGACTGGAGAGAGCTCTGACCCGGCTCAGCATTTCCTGGGATGGCCCGGCCTGGGTCTGCAGACAGCTTTTATAATGAGGGTGAGCTGGCCTTGTCTCAAATCCCATCCACATCCAACCCCAGTGAAAAGACACATTGGAGCACTGAGAATGACCTCCCCAAGGGCTGGTGCCAGGGAAGCTGCTGCTGGACATGACTCGGCCCACTCTCGCCTTCCAGGGAGATTGAATACAAGGAACTTCAGCTGTCCCTGGAGCAGGTGTCCACTGCCAAGTCCCAGGACTCCTGGAGGACCGCCTTGTCTACCTCACAAGAAACTAGGAAATTAGTGAAACCCAAAAATACCAAGATGAAGACAAAGCTGAGAACAAACCCTTACCCCCCACAGGTAACACGCATGTCCTGCAGTTTTGGGGTGCTGACAGTTAGGGGTTCGAGACACCTGGACATGTTAAGGAATGGGAGCCTCTCATTGCACAGCAGGGATCTCCCTGCCATGCAGCAAGGTCCCTTCGGGAGGTCCTGCCTACACGGTAGTGACAGCCGGGGAAGGCTGACATCCCGGTGGGCTAGCCAAGTTTAGGAAACAGAAGACTAAATGGGAAAGGCACTTCAGCCTATTAGAAGCCACAGGTCAGATTCTAATGAGCTTGACGGGTTAGAATCCATGCGTTAGATTCTAGACTGGTGGGTTAGAACACCAGTCCATTGTATTTCCACAGCATTTAAAAAATGAAAGCCCTGCCTCTTTTTAAAAAAGTAGTTTGTGAGCTCTCAGAAACAGCAATTGTCAGCCGGGCGTGGTGGCCCATGCCTGTAATACCAGCACTTTGGGAGGCCAAGGCAGGTGGATCACCTGAGATCAGGAGTTTGAGTCCAGCCTGGCCAACATGGTGAAACTCCATCTCTATTAAAAATACAAAAATTAGCTGGGCGTGGTGGCGCGTGCCTGTAGTCCCAGCTACTCAGGAGGCTGAGACAGGGGAATCGCTTGAACCCAGGAGGTAGAGGTTGCAGTGAGCGGAGACAGTGCCACTGCACTCCAGCCTGGGTGACAGAGCAAGACTCCATCACAAAAATAAGTAAATAAATAAATAAGTGCTCTGACTGTTCTGTGCCAAGTGAACTTTGGTAGCATGGTCATTAGCAGATAGACCCGTTGAACGTCACTGCCTCCATATTATGCCAAAAAAAGAAAGAAAGAAAAGAAACAGCAAGTGTCCATGTGTGTCTGATTTGTTGTTAGTTCGGGGTGCGGGATCTCTTTCTACCCTGGGAGTAGGTCACTGGGGTATCGCTTGTTGTGTGCCTGTCACCAGTGGGACCTTGCTGTGGTGGCGAGGGTAGGGGCAGCCCTTGGATGGGCTTGGGCCCCGTCGGGGCGGATCTTGCAGGGCCGGAAGGCAGCTTCCTTCCTGCCGGCCCCTCGCTCGCCCTTCATCCATCTTCTCTGCCATGCAGCAATACAGCTCGTTCCAAATGGACAAACTGGAATGCGGCCAGCTCGGAAACTGGAGAGCCAGTCCCCCTGCAAGCGCTCCCGTTCCTCCGGAACCGCAGCTCCACTCAGAGAGTAGTGACCTTCTGTACACGCCATCCTACAGCCTGCCCTTCTCCTACCATTACGGACACTTCCCTCTGGACTCTCACGTCTTCAGCAGCAAAAAGCCAATGCTGCCGGCCAAGTTTGGGCAGCCCCAAGGATCCCCTTGTGAGGTGGCACGCTTTTTCCTGAGCACACTGCCAGCCAGTGGTGAATGCCAGTGGCATTATGCCAACCCCCTAGTGCCTAGCAGCTCGTCTCCAGCTAAACATCCTCCAGAGCCACCGGCGAACACTGCTCGGCACGGCCTAGTGCCAAGCTACGAAGGTGGGTCAGGTCTGCTCGTGGGGAAGGCGGGAGGACTGGGCACGGCCGGGGGCTGAAGCAGCCGTGGTGGTGGGTGGCAGATGGAGACAGAACCCTCACGCTTTGGGCAAACTTGCCCTCTTTCTGCTTCTACGTAGGGCTTGCTGTGCTTCCCTGCTCTCAATGCAGGCACTCCTCGGGAGTGAGAAATGGCAGTCTGCCTGCCTCGGGAACACTAGTGACAGTATAAAGGGCAAAGGAAAACCCAGTATCCCGCCTTCACATAAATCCTGGCCACATTCACCACCCAAAGGGGGGCAGTGATTTTCCAAACCAGCTCCCAGGTGCTGAGAACACCCCAGCTGCATTTCTTTTCAAGATTCCTTTCCACTCCATCCAGAAGTGAATATTTGAGACAAACGGCCTACTGGCTGTTTTTCCATGCCAATTTTGGAAGTGGGGAAAACTATGGTGGACATTCGTGGGCTTGAGGACAGAAATGCCACTCACCAACCCAGGGCAAAGAACACAAACCCTCCAGGCCTCAGTTTCTTCACTTGTAAAATGGGGTCATAAGCTGTGATGCGCCTATTTCCAAAGACACGGCACACAGTAGGGGCCTGCCCTGCACATGCTAGTTCAACAGCAGAAAGGAATGGCCTTTCGCCGCCTTCTGGTGGCAGGCAAGCAGATGTCCTCTGCGGAGATACTGCCAGCTCTCCAGAACGCAGACTGGCTCCTGTTTGCTCACTGGAAAAACCCCAGGCAGAGAGTGGAAGGTGGGGACGGAGGTTTAGCTGCAGGACATGTATTCCCGTTGCACCCAGACTAACTGCCGCTCAGAGTGTAGACCGAGATGGTGCAGATGTCCTGCAGTGCCACTAAAATGTGGGTGAAGGTGACATCAGGATTATGTGCCCCAGGTCGGGCTCGGTGGCTCACGCCTGTAATCCCAGCACTTTGGGAGGCCAAGGTGGGCGGATCACCTGAGGTCAGGAGTTTGAGACCAGCCTGACCAACGTAGTGAAACCCCAACTCCACTAAAAATACAAAAATTAGTTGGGCACGGTGGTGAGCACCTGTAATCCTGGCTACTCCGCAGGCTGAGGTGGGAGGATCACTTGAACCTGGGAGGTGGAGGTTGCAGTGAGCTGAGAGCACACCACTGCACTCCAGCCTGGATAACAGAGTGAGCCTCTGTCTCAAAAAAAATAAAAAAAATAAAATTAAAAAAAAAAGGATGACGTGCCCCAGAAAAGCAGCACACCGGCCCCTGCTTAAAGACGAAGGAATTAAAGAAGAGCTCCGCGAAGTTCCCTCACCCCTCTCTAGAGGCAGGTAGGGCTCTGCTCCTTTTGGGCCTCATCCTGCTGCTTCTGCACATCCTAGGAATCTCTCGCTCTGTCTTGTGACTTGAAGCTGAGATAACATTTCTTCCCGAACCTGAGAAGAGGGATAGATTACAGGAGAATGCCGCCTTTCTGGAAATCACTAGGACATGTTTTTTCAGAAGTAGCTAACTTAGAAAAGACCACACTGGCGACCAGGGCCAGGCCGCCTGCCTTTTGACCTGGCCTGTCCCAGGAGCCACTGATCCCTTAGATTTGCAACCGCCACACCCATGAACACCTTGGGTCCCTCACATAACCAAGGAAGGGATCTTCCAGAACATCCAAGCAAAGGAAGACAAAGCAAAGGGTTTTGATAATAGCTGAAAATATTACCCGCTTGAGATGGACTTGAGTTTGTGTGTCTGAAGCTGGCTAATGCTGTCACATGGTATTTGACTTTTACTACTATTTTAAGAGTGAAAGAGGTTAACAATCTCCTTATCACACACTTGATAAAAAGTGGACCCAAGGTGCTAATTTGAGGCAATTTGCGATCAGCTTCCTAGCCTTTTTGGTATTAAAGGAAGACAAATGTTGACAAACAAACAGAAAACGACAAAAACAAAACAAAACAAAAAAACAAGCCAGGGAGCGACTTAATGTCAGGCGTTGGACTGAGTAGATGGGAGTGGTTATTTTTCATTAGGACACAGCGAAACCGATCAGGGTGGTTACCACCCCTCTCCACTGAGGGACGGGCAGAAGAAGTCAAGGCAGACAGGGGCCATGCAACGCCAGGGCCCCTGGTGGCCTCTAGACCTCTGCCGTCCAATCAGGTAGCCACCAACCCTGTGTGGTCTTGAACATGGAAATGTGGCCAGTGCAGTGAGGCAGGTGTGACCTGTGCTCTGCATCTCAGTACCAAAAAAAAAAAAAGAATAAAATATCCCAATAATTGTTTCACACTGATTGCACATTGAGATAGTATTTTGGATATGTTGCATTACAGCGTATTATTTAACAGGCATTCCACCTGTTTCTCTGCTTTGTATCGTGGAACATTTCAGGTCGCGTCCTGAGAATGGACAGCGCGGCCTAGACTGAGGCGGGGGAGGGCGACAGCGATCCCGCGGGTGGAGCGCGTGGGCGGCCGAGGGCTGGTGGCTGCGCCCGGGGCTTGGGGGTGGGGTGGGGTGGCTGCGGTCGTGCCCCTTGCTGCCCTCTAACGTGTCGCCTGTCCCCGCAGCGCCCGCCGCCGCCGTGCGCAGGTTCGGCGAGGACACCGCGCCCCCGAGCTTCCCGAGCTGCGGCCACTACCGCGAGGAGCCCGCGCTGGGCCCGGCCAAGGCCGCCCGCCAGGCCGCCCGGGACGGGGTACGGCTGGCGCTGGCCCGCGCGACGCCGGAGTGCTGCGCGCCCCCGGCCCCCGAGCCCCCGGGCGCGCCGCCGCAGCTGCCCTTCGTGCTGCTCAACTACCACCGCGTGCTGACCCGGCGCGGACCGCTGGGGGGCGCCGCACCCGCCGCCTCCGGCTTGGCCTGCGCTCCCGGCGGCCCCGAGGCGGCGACCAGCGCGCTGCGGCCCCGGCACCCGAGCCCCGCCGCCGCCTCCCCAGCCGGCACGCCACTGCCGCACTACCTGGGCGCCTCGGTCATCATCACCAACGGGAGGTGACCCGCCGGCCGCCGGCGCCAGGAGCCTGGACCCGGCTTCGGGGCTGCGGCGCCACCGAGCCCGGCAGGTGCGCACGACCTACGTTAATTTATGCAGAGACAGCTATTTGAATTGGACCCCGCCGCCGACTTGCGGATTTCCACCGCGGAGGCCGCGCGCGCCGGTGCCGAGGGTCGAGGAGCGCCCGGGTCCGGGCAGGTGACCGCCCACCTCTGTCCTGCGAGGGTCAGTGCGACCCCGTTGCTGGTGGCTTGGTTTCCTCACCTTGAAATCGGGCTTCACGCATCTTGCCTTGTCCCCAACGTTCCACGATAGTCCCGCTGGGGGATTTAAGCGATTTCACTCCGCAAATATCCTCCACGTTCAGGAGGGAAACCCACCCTGCCGCAGTCCGCTCTTCCAAGTGGACGGCAGCCCTGGAAGGCGATGCCTGTGTCCGAGCCCTTTTAGATGCTTAGGTGAAGGCAGAAGTGACGATTGTAAGTCCCATGAATACACAACTCCACTGTCTTTAAGTCATTCAAGAGTCTCATTATTTTTGTTTTATTTAACCCTTTCTTCAATACAAAAACCAACAAGCCAAGACTAAGGGGGTGACCATGCAATTCCATTTTGTGTGTCTGTGAACACGGGTGTGCTTCACAAATCCATTAACAAGCTCTTACTTCCCCCTAACCCCTATGAACTCTTGATAACACCAAGAGTAGCACCTTCAGAATATATTGAATAGGCATTAAATGCAAAAATATATATGTAGCCAGAGAGTTTATGAGAATGACCCTGTCAAGCTTAATTATTACCTGGCAAAATCCCTCTGGTCCACACAGCTCTGTAATTCACTAGGCTCATGTTTGCTACAAATAGTGCTAATAAAGTTAAATTGCATGTGCAATACCAAACACTGTCAATGGACTGCACCGTGTGGATGAAAAACATGCTTAAGGGGATGTAATGAAAATGATGTAGACATTTTAAGCATTTTCTACACATCAAGAAAACGTCATAAGAACGTTACGTGTGCAACAGGTAAACAGAAATCCTTTCGTAAAGCACCAGCAGTGTTTAAAAAATGAGCTTCCATTAATTTTTATTTTTTATGGGTTTTGCTTAAAGATCTCAACATTGAAAAATCCTGCCATGGCTCTGAACTGCACCAATGCATTGAACCACCATCTTTCAATTTTCTTCATCCTATCAACACTGCATCATTCTGCTGCTTTATCAAAATGGTTTATATTAGGAAACTTTTTCCACCTGAATGGAAAGAGGTTTTCCCAAATGTTTTAAACTCATTGTTCTAGAATCAAGTGCACCTACACCAGCTGCTCTCAAAATGTGAATTTTTTTTTTTTTTTTGCCAACCCTGTGTCACTTAGTGAGGACCTGATACAATCCCTACAGGGTGTCTGTCAGTGGGCCTCATGGTAAGAGTCACAATTTGCAAATTTAGGACTGTGGGTCATGTAGCGAAGGGGCTGGATGGTAGGAAGGGAGGTGCCCGCCTCTCCACGCACTCAGCTATACCTCATTCACAGCTCCTTGTGAGTGTGTGCACGGGAAACAAGCCGAGGGTATTTTTTTTTTTTTTTTAATGTTCATGAGTCTTATAATTAAACCATGATTCTTGAAAGGTGTAGGTTTGATTACTAGGAGATACCACCGACATTTTTCAATAAAGTACCGCAAAATGCTTTTGTGTCTACCTTGTTATTAACTTTTGGGGCTGTATTTCGTAAAAATAAATCAAGGCTATCGGAGCAGTTCAATAACAAAGGTTACTGTTGAGGAAAAAGACCCTATTATAGATTTACAAGTGGCAACGTGAACAGGCGTAACAGTGTGTATGTACTTGAAAAAGAAAATGTGTACTAGTGAAAACGTCCTTGTCTAAACAAACTTCACCGTTTTCATAACCTAGAACATGAAGGAAGATTCTTACATGAGCTGGCTTCAGGACGGCCAGGGCTGAGTGCAAAGTTAGCAGAGCTGTTACTATGGCAACCTAATATTGTTACCTCCATCTTGAAGAGTCTGCACATTCAAGCTGGGGATAGCGTTTCTTGACTTCTGTGAGGCTCTGGTAGGGGAAGAGGAAGCATTTTAATACATATGCCTCTCTTTTACAAAAAGGAAAAAAAATCGTCGTGGGTCCTAACATGTACCATGTTGACAAAAATGCCAGATCAAATGGATTTGAGAAATAAGCCCAATTCCAGGCTGGCTCAGCCCTCCACGGGGCCTCCCAGGGAAAGGAATTCCTTTATGTTCTTGGAAACCCTTTTCTAGAAAAGCCATTCCATTCATACCTTTGTAGAGCAGTGGCCTGGGTGTGGAGGGCAGTGTGGAGGGTATCTGTAAGAGCCTGTATTTTCTGCCTCCCTTGCCCCCACCTCTTTTATCCTTTTAAAAGTCCTATCAGCCCTGCCTTCGTCCCTTCTGCCCTAAGCCCTAAGAGTGGGGGAGGTTTAATACGGCCAATGGATCTTGTATAAAGTCTACCTAAGTTTTAATTTACCAGAGCTATAAGATGGTTAAGGTAGACTGGGGGTGCTGTTACAGATAAAATGGGATACAAAGAACATTTGCAAATAAATGCCATAAAATTACAGTAGCTTGGAATTTTAGTGAATCATAGCCCATGTGTTATCTAGAATGCATTATTCAAGCTGTTCCTAAACTTAAGTATGACATATAAGGTTAAAATCTTGGGAGGAAAAACTGTTCAGATAAAAAGTCAAGCAGTTGCCACAAAAGAATAAGAAAAATCCTAAAAATAATCTAGAAGTTGTTACATTTATTTCTCACCTCAATTAAAAGGGTTTTTGCTTTGGGGTTTTATTAACTTTCATTCTTTGGAGTAATAATATTTTTCTTGTGTATGGCGCTGAATACATCTGTTAATAATACATCAAAAAAAACAAAAAACAAAAAAAAAAACCTGGCTTCTTAATACTTGGAAATACATACATATTCCTTATTATGTAAAACACTTTATTTATTTTGTAAAAATATGTTTAAATATGAATAAAAATACTGTAACCCAAAGTAGTTGCCTACTTTTAAAAATGAAACTTGTAAAAATAAGGTTGAGCCCAAACCACATAGAAAGTCTTAGTTTATTCTGGTAGACTTGCTTTTTATAGGCATTGGTTTAAAGTGATTCTTTTCAGAGGCATTCCTTGAGAAGTTAAAATGCAGAGGCTGACACTTTCTTTTATTTCAAATATGCATAGTGATTAACCAGCAATAAGGATTCTCCCATGTTCTGCCTGTTAAGAGCAAACAGATCTGGAGAACGGACGCCCACCCCGCCTCCCTTCTCCATCTGAAGCAGTGTGGCGAGGCTGGCTACTCTCTTTGTTCCCAGACTCCAGGGCAAGGGGCGGCCATGCTGCATATGCTGTGGCTTGGGGGACCCCCAGAGGCTGTGCTCTGTGGCCCGTGCTCCCCCGATGTGGGCCTGTGCACCGGCAACCCAGTGGGCCGCTTGCTCTCACATCAGGCCACGTCAGCCTGCTGCAGTGAAACTCAACCATGATTTTACTTCAAACACAAATCCTTCCTACTTCCACCACTCCCTGGCAGAGTTCCCAGTGCCAAAAAGCACTGCTGGGGTGGGGGTGGGGACAGGAAGCCCAGTTATTGCTGTGTTCGATTTTAGGGGGCACTTCCCCAAGAGTCCCCCTGAAACCTGTTACCAGCCTGGAAGGGAGGATATCTTGCCTTTTACAAAATACGGTCAATACTCAATGCACAGCCTCTAAAGCAAGGGCTATTCCAGTGTTCTAAAAGCACAGGCCAATCCTGAGTTTAGTGACCACATTTTAAAGATCATGAGGAAAATGCCAAGTTCCCATTAAGACTTTAAAGCTCCTTCACATCCCAGGTTGCCGGGTGCGTAAGTGGCCCAAATTGGAGAATGTGGTAGAGCAGGTAGACAGGTTTCGCTAACACTAACAGCTATCAGTAAAATGCCTTTATTCAGCTAATTCTATAGGAAGCAGAGTTTTGAGAGTCTTTGGTTCACGTGAGGCAAAATCAGATTTATGGAAAACGCAGCATCTGCTTCAAGGCTGCTTTATCTCCCTCAAGACAACTGGGTCTCCTGCGCGGCGGAGAAGCGCCTGTTGGAAAGCACAGAGCACAGCAGTATGCCCGGAACATCTCCATATCCTTTGACAAGGCCACACGTCATTAGTTTTAATTTGCAGAAAGGAAATTAAATGATAACATTTTTTTTCCCAAAGCAGAATGTCCAGAATAGGACTTCAGCTTAAAACAAAACATAGCATGTTTTTCATTAAATAACCCCCAAAGAAATTCAAAAAGTGATGATGGCAGCTCTGAGAGGGCTTGCCTTATATTACAAAGTCTGAGAAATGAAACCTGCATCGTTAGCCTCGAGATCTTTGTCCCTGATGATATTTTGCAGATGCCCTCTCAAGGGTGAGTCCATTTTGTAATTTGGGGGTGGTGTGGACTTATATTTTATTTAAGCTTCTAATTTCAAAAGAAGGCTTGGGCATTTCAGAAGAGTGGTTTCTTTGTGGTTTGTTTGTTCGTTTTTATTTTTTTGAGAATAATAATTCTAATTGAAGCCTCATTTCCAAAAATTACTTTTTAAGTTCTTTTAATGTTTCATTTCCAAAAAATATATATTGGGTATTTTTTCTTCCTATGGGGCGGTCCTGTGCTTAGCTAAAGGTAGACAAATTTTATACTAAAAACCACAAGTTTCTGGAATTAGCCTGACTGGGTAAGACCTGGATAAAGATGGTGCTAGTTTACAATGAAGGGATTTTGTTCAAAGCTGAAAGTGCCATCAAACTTTCTTTCCACTAATTTCAGCTGGGACTGGCAGGAAGACAGAAGACTGGACAAAAATTGGCCTTTTAAAGCTGAAAAGTAACGGGTATGATTCATAAGTTCAACAGAGATAGGAGGGACATGGAAAAGGCATGGTGTACATCTGGGAAAAGCGAGTACATATCAAAAGCCTTCCTTTCTTTTGTTCTTTCGTGAGACTTGTAGCACATCAGATTTTGAATGTCTTCTTTTAAAGCTATGTGCGTACACACGCACGCACACACATATGCGGGCACGCACACACACATCCTCCCTCTGAAATGATGGTGTTCAGTATCCATAACATTTTCTTTCTTGGTAATATGGGGTAAATGAGGGGGGCAAAAAACCCTGTGACTTCTGAGTGAAATGCCATGTCTTCTGTATCCTGTGAGCTGCACAGTCTTGCAGGAATGCTCCACATCTCAGAGTGAATCTGAAACTGGGTTAAAAGCTCCAAGTCCTCCCTTGTATGTGGTATGAGTGTGCCTTCATCTCCAGCTATTAGAGCCAAATCGCCCACCTCCTCATCCAAGTGATGCCTAATCAGATATTTAAAGATTCTGAACTTGAGCCCATCTCTTCACAATATGCAGTAAATTTAAACTTACTTAAGAAAGTAAGTCCCTAACTCAGGACATTTAAACTTCCTTAGGAAAGGAGAGCTCATTGAATGATGTGAAAGTAATCAACCGATTTCCTCTACAAGGTCATCGCAACCACACGGGTTAGCTGTGTCTCTACAGGTGTTTAGACTTCGCTATGGGGCCACACCACCGGGGAGAGAGTAACTCTTGGAAGTCTACCTTCCCTTTCCTTCATTAACAAAAACACAGAACAATGACTAAGTGTCACATCACGTTCTTATAGTTCAACACCTCCCCAGATGCTTACAGACAGTGATAGCACACCTCTAACTCACCACTGTCCTGGGCCCAAGAGCATATTTTGGTTTGTTTTTTCATAGACTAGGGGTAAAGGTCTCCACTACTGGGAAAATATCTGAATTCTCCCATTGCCATTTCCATGTAAAAACTCCCCCTGACAATAAACAGAAGTCCAAGCCCCAGAGGGGAGACCGATCTCCCACCTGTGGGAGGGCTTTCCCTAAACGAAATGTTCTACTTCTTAACCATCTATCCCAGAGCCTCTTCAAACACCAAAGAAAATGACAACAAAACAAACCTAAAACAAAAAACAGAAACATAGAAAAAGAACCAAAGACTTCACAAATGAATTGGAGGAAGAGAAAATTCACCTACAACTCTAAATTAGATTTCCAGATGCGTGGGCACGGACAGGCGGCCGCGATGAAAGCTGAATGCTCACGGTGGTGGTTCTGCACTGGGCTCGGACCCCAGCCCAGTGGCATCCTCGCCTGCTGCCCAGGTGCCAGGCCCGGTGAGTCAGGAGGGCAGGCCCAGGCCCGTCTCAGGGACGCCCGGCATTACCGCCGTTTGGGGAGGATGAGGTTTCTCAGCATGTCGAAGGAGTTGCCATCGGGGTGCACAGTCACAACCTCGCCGCCCTCCTGGTGAACCTGGAGGAAGCCAGAATCGTCCAGGCCAACGATGGACACCTTTGGTCCATCCGCACTGCCCAGATGGACTTGCTGACCACTGAAAAGGAAGAACAGCGTGAGGTCACTGGGAGGTGTCACAGGACGGCTTAAGACAATGAGCTGAAGAATAATCCATGATGAGAGGGCTGGGGGTGCTGGGGAGAGGGCCGAGGCTCGCTGGGGGGAAAAGGCAGCCTGGGCTGAGCTCTGACTTTCTTCCACCCTGGTGAATGGTTTTAAGAACTACTCAAAGAACCAGCAGGGTGCAAGTTCAACAAGGAGTCGAAATTTCTTCACACAACATCACTCTCCTAATTCTGGTCATTAGCGGTGATGGTTCGAGCCACTTCCTCATCTCCCAGCACTTTTAAGAAACACTCTGCAACTCTAGGTTTTTTG
Source organism: Theropithecus gelada (assembly GCF_003255815.1). Classification (NCBI taxonomy): domain Eukaryota; kingdom Metazoa; phylum Chordata; class Mammalia; order Primates; family Cercopithecidae; genus Theropithecus; species Theropithecus gelada. Next base: position 26,105,323 of record NC_037670.1, on the reverse strand, counting down.
GCTGAGGTTGGAGGAAAATAGCCTGAGTTGGCAAACAATGTTTTATCTCATAAAACAAAGTTGGGTCACATCAGCCACAAGTGAAATTCATCCTGATCCTATTTCTTTCGAATATTTTCCAAATATACTCAACTCACATCCTTCTTAACAGCTTTCAACATATAGAATTTTCTCCTCAAGTTTTTATTTTGAAGAATTTCAAATCACAGAAAAGCTGAAAGAATAGTACAACAAACCTCATATTCTCTTCCATTCTCACACCAAATGAAAATACTTTCCATATTTGCTTTCTTTCTTCACATATAAACACATATAAGCACACATTTTTTTTTTTCCTGCATCATGTAAAGGTAAGTTGCAGCTGGGTGTGGTAGCTCATGCTTGTAATCTTAGCACTTTGGGAGGCCAAGGTGAGAGGACTGCTTGAGGCCAGGAGTTCAAGACCAGTCTGGGCAATACAGTGAGACCCTGCTTCTACCAAAAAAAAAAAAAAAAAAAAAACTTTTTTGAATTAGTGGGCTGTGTGGCACATTCCTGTTGTCTTAGCTACTTGGGAGGCTGAGGCAGGAGGATCATTTGAGCCCGGGAGTTCGAGGTTTCAGTAGTGAGCTATGATGGCACCACTGCACTCCAGTGACAGAGCAAGACCCTCTCTTTAAAAAAAAAAAAAAAAAGGAATAGAAATAGAAAACAAATGAAAATTTTAAAAAGTTTTTTAAAAGCTGCAGGCATTGTGACACTTTCTGCTTAAATACTTTATCTCCTGAGAACAAGAACCTCTTACAAAACTATAATAGCATTAACCATGACCAGTCAAGAAAGTCTGGATACAAGAGGTCCATGTTCATGTCATTCCCACTGTTCCTTTAATATCCTTTGTGGATATTTCCCTCCATCCAGGATCACATACATTACATTTAGATGTCATGCCTCTTTCATCTTCTCTAATCCCAAACAATTCTGCCACCTTTTTTTTTTTTGTCCAATTGTTTGTGTGCAGACACTGACATTTTTGCAGGGCACAGGCCTGTGGTTGTAAAATCAGTGAGTGGTCCTCGAACTTCAGCTGCGTGAGAATCCCCGGAGCATCTGTTATGACACAGGGTGCTGGGCCCAGCCCAGGGGTTTCTGATGCGGTAGCCCCTGGTTGAGGCTGAGGCCACTGCCTGGGATCTCATTTTGAGTACCACTGTTACCTAGAAGGTTTGACAATTTAGATGCATCTGATTGTTTCTTCACAATTAGAATCAGATTAAATGAATGTGAAACTCTCTCACGATTTCGGTTCTTTCCACCGCATCCCACCAGGAGGCATAAGATGCCCGTTTGCTCCATTATTGGCGATGCTAACTTGGTCAAGGTGGTGTCCATGCATTTTCTCCAATAGAGGCACAGAAAATAATCATTCAGACCAGCGCTCAGTCCCTCGTTTTAAGATACTGAACTACGGTCGGGCACGGTGGCTCATGCCTGTAATCCCAGCACTTTGGGAGGCCGAGGTAGGCAGATCAAAAGGTCAGGAGATCGAGACCATCCTGGCTAACACAGTGAAACCCCATCTCTACTAAAAATACAAAAAATCAGCCAGGCGTGATGGCGGGCGCCTGTAGTCCCAGCTATAGAGGCTGAGGCAGGAGAATGGTGTGAACCCGGGAGGCAGAGCTTGCAGTGAGCCGAGATGGCGCCACTGCACTCCAGCCTACGGGACAGAGCGAGACTCCGTCTCAAAGAAAAAAAAAAAAAACCTAACTACTAAGATACTAATAAAGGAGCTGAAAAGAATGAAGACGAGCCAGCACTGACCTGTGGACCCAGTATCGGTAATAAAGGGGAAGGACGCTGTTGGGCCCTTTGTCCTGAAACTCTTCGATCAGTTTCTCCAGCACAGTCACGACTCTGGCGATGAGATAATCGGCTCTTAAGGGCTTCAGTTCGGCCTTGTGTTGCTTATTGTATTCTGTGACGAGGTCGTTGATGCAGATGGTAGGGTTACTGTTAGTCACATTAAATCCACAGCCTGGACAAAAAACAAACAATTGAGCAGCTCAGCCTGTTGATGGCATCACACATTCCTCTCTGCCACTTGGAAAAAGTTACAGTCTTGACTGTCAACTTCCTCCTTCCTTGTCCTCATTTCAGACTTCGTGTCTCTAACCACTTGAAGAATGACTTATATCTTTTTGTCCATCTTCCTTTTTGTCCTTCTTTTATTATTCTTGTTCAAGCTAAAACCATCTCAACCTTACTGCAAATAAGAAGGTAAGAAAAAAGAAAGCCACATTTGATTCAATTTAATTCAACAGATGCTATTAAATATGGGACAAACGTATCAGTGTTGCCTCTGAAATAAGTGGTTTACCAAGCATTGCAGCTCTGCACTGAGTCCAATAGAGAATACAATCTCTTGTTTCTTCTCCTACTTGAGTAACAGATCTCATGCTTGAAAATAGAGTTTTATTCAGGATTTGGGAAGTAAACTCTGGATTCAGAAATTTCAAACCTTGGTCATGGCATAACCCTAGAATGCATCTTTTAATACTTTATCCTTGGAAGTCTTTGGTGCTAAGGTTACGCTGTTGGCAAGACGCCGACCCATTTTCAGTGGACTTTTTACAGGCTCCTAAACCAAGGCTTCATGAGAGTTACCAGGGATGGTATCTGAACAGGCTTATCTGTGCAGTTACTTAACACCACTATCCTCTCCAGGGAGAGGGCGGTGTCTTCAGAAAAGCTGGACTTCAGTGTTCAGCAGGACCCTGAATTGGCCTGCAAGAGGTCTGAAGGAAGAAATGAAATACTGGAAAAACTAGGCAGCAAGAAAACTACCATGTGTTCAGTGACTCTAAGAAAAAAATCCCCAAAACATTTGCCAGAGACAGAACGATGCCATTTGTAACAACAGCATTCTCTGGCAAGTGTCCTGCCGTTTCCCGTGTGAAGGGAAGGACTGACTGGTCTCAGATTTTAAAATAATAGACTGGCTATTAAAATACAAAGCAATGTCAATTACCTCTGGAAAAAAACAAGTAACTACGGCAACAGGGGCAGAACTTGCAGTTGTTCATGTATTCATCCATTCCATACGTACAGTAACTGAAGCGCCTACTGAACGCTCATAACGCATTAAATTAAGTGCCATATAGCACTGAAAATTCTCCCTTGTGTTCAGAAAACTGGAATTCCTAGGATGAGTAGCAACACTGACTACTGGCCACTTCGGCTATGTCCTTCTAAGGACCAGTGAGCACCCTGCTGGCTGCTCTAAATCCCCAAAGTCAGAGACCCCATCCCATGGCCTTCAGAAGTCAATAAAAGCTATGGGTTCTCACCATAGGAAAATGTTTCATTCCTCTACTTTATTTTTTATTTTTATTTATTTATTTATTTTTTTGAGACAGGATCTCACTCCAGTTGCCCGGACTGGAGTGCAGTGGAGCCATCATAGCGCACTGCAGCCTCAACCTCCTGAGTTCAGGTGACTTTCCCATCTCAGCCTCCTGAGTAGCTGGTACTATAGGCATGCGCCACCACGCCTAGCTAATTTTTTGTATTTTTAGTGGAGACAGGGTTTCGCCATGTTGCTCAGGCTGGTCTCGAACTCCCAGACTCAAGCAATCCACCCACCTCAGGCTCCCAAAGTGCTGAGATTACAGGTGTGAGCCACCACACCCGGCCTATTTTTTATTTTTGAGACAGGGTCTCACTCTGCACCCAGAATGGAATGTAGTGGCTCAATCACAGCTCACGGTAGCCTTGAACTCCTGGTTCAAGTGATCTTCCTGCCTCAGTCTCACAAGTAGCTGGGATTATGAGCTCAAGCCACTATGCCTGGCCTTCGCTTACCCCATGCTGATAACATTCGTTAGCTCCCTGAAGCCATCCATGAGCCTCCTTGTTGTCTGTGGCCCCCACCTAGGAATCTCTGCATTAACTGCAATTACTCACTTAAAGATAGGAAATGAGGGAGGCTGGATGCGGCGGCTCACGCCTATAATCCCAGCACTTTGGGAGGCAGAGGCGGGTGGATCTTGAGGTCAGGAGTTTGAGACCAGCCTGGCCAACATAGTGAAACCCTGTCTCTACTAAAAATACAAAAAAATTAGCTGGGTGTGGTGGCAGACGCCTGTACTCCCAGCTACTTGGGAGGCTAAGGAAAGGAGAATCGCTTGAACCTGGGAAGCAGAGGTTGCAGTGAGATTGCACCACTGCATTCCAGCCCGGGCAACAGTGCTGGACTCTGTCTCAAAAAAAAAAGAAGATAGGAAATGGAGCTCTAAGGGTATGAAGTAGCTTGCCCAGAATAATATTGCCCCTTGGTGGCAGAGCTGGTAACACAGGACTTGTATTCCCTGGCTGGCACCTGAAACACATGGTTACATGTTTTTTGACCATTGCTGGCTTCTGAACACAGATTAGGTTCTACTGCCACAGAGTGAAGTTGATGGCTGGACGGCCAGGAACCTAAGGACTTCTGAGGTCGCCTCTGAATCCATCTTCTTGCCTGATGTGGATGTGCTGAGGTGAAACAGGGATTCTTTACCCCGCCTTGACCAGCCTGGAGCTTCTTCTGAAGGTTAAAATGATGCCAACTCTTTCATGGTCCAGGAAGGTCAGGATAAGAATGCAAGACACCAGGAGAACTATTTAAGAAATTAACTTTTCCTTTTCTTATTAGAGAATAGAACGTTATATGTTTATTTTCGCCATTTCAAATTCAATGAGTAGCAGGAGTGTGGAAGGATGTAAGAACATACCTGCTTGATATGATACCACTTTGGTGGTTTCCGTGGTCACACAGAGAGAATGCTGAATTCTGTGAAGTGCTTTCGACCAATCTCTCTGCATCTATACCCTGCTCCAAAACTACAAGACTCAAAATAATCTCATATGATCATCTGCTCCTGCCATTAACCATTTTTATTTTTATTGTTTTATTAATCTAAAAATGCTGGGGGAAAGGTTTTTGAAACTTACCAATAAGTATATGAAATGTTTCTCCCATGAGCGTTGAGTTAACCAGAACTCCGCCGATCTTCATGAGGTCGCTGTAATAAATATCGTTGGGCCACTTCACTCGTAAGTTGATATCCTAAAGGGAAATCTGCACATTAATTAAGCAGTCACAGGACACGAGGGGCCCAGGCAAGTCACTGAGCTAAGGGAAGATAAGCAGAAACCAAGGTAACACGGGCCTTGTCCTCTCCTCTTTTTCAGACAGCTAATCACTTCTTTGGGACAATCCTATATTGAAGTGCCTCTTGGGGCCAGGAGGTAAAAGCCCTGAAGAACACAGCTGGCATAAACCCCAGCATTCTTCCCCATCCCCCAGCACTGTTTCTCATCATCCAAAACCCCTTCTGAAGATGCCTACCTTGTAAATGAAGTTCATTATGTCAGTATCCACCACCACCGCCACCATGGAGTAGCTAACTAACACGCTAGGGCCAGAGGGTGGGGAGAGAATAGTAATCTCTGGGTGCGTCTCCATTCAGGAACCCATGCTTGAGAGAAAGACGGCCCAGAATTAACCAAGGTCACAAAAGGCAGGTAGAAATGTCTTGAGTAGGAGCCAGTGGTGGGGCACGGTGGCTCGTGCCTGTAATCCCAGCACTTTGGGAGGCTGAGGTGGGTGGATCGCAAGATCAGGAGTTCAAGACCAGTCTGGCCAACATAGTGAAACCCCGTCTCTACTAAAAATACAAAAAATTAGCTGGGTGTGGTGGTGTGCGTCTGTAATCCCAGCTACTTGAGAGGCTGAGGCAGGAGAATCACGTGAACACAGGAGGCAGAGGTTGCAGTGAGCTGAGATGGCACCACTGCACTCCAGACTGGCCGACAGGGCGAGACTCTGTCTCAAAAAAAAAAAAAAAAAAAAAAAGAGTGCTGTGAAGACGCAGAGGAGAAATTCCCCTGGGTAATGAAACCGGACTTGTCATGTGGCCTACTACCTCTTCATCTTGAATGGTGTGGCCTGGGGAGGCTCTCCCCGTCATCAGCTCACAGAATGGACCGAGAGTGGACAGCGTCTTGAACAAGGCCACCCAGGCCTCTGCCTATCCACTGTGACTCTGAAGTTGGGACACAGAGACTGGGCTAGCCGAGTGGATGTCAGAACCACCAGGTCTTCTAGACCTGGGGCTGGCAGCCAGGCTGTGCCATGTGTGGGTAAAGGAAGCCTGTCTGGAGATGCGAGGCTGGAAGAGAACATTCAGCAAAATAAAGCTAAGGGAGCAGAGAGTAGCTGATGGCCTCCGAGGGCCATGGGGCTGGTCTTCCCACATCGCAGGCCAGGCATGGCACTGAGTGCCTTCTCAGCACTAGTCCACGTGTTACTTACACCCAGCCCATGTATTGGTGCCAGCGCATCCCTAGGGAACAGGGGGAGAACCGGAAGCTTAGAGCAGTTATGTGGCTTGCCTGAGGTTATACCACTTGAAAGCCACGGAGCTGGGATTCAAACCCTTCTGCCACCAGGCCTGGGTGATGAATCCCATGCTACGTGGCCTGGTGCTTCCATGAAATCCCCTTCCTCCTTCCAATAGGCCTTCTTTTGACTTTGGCCAGTTAGAGCATCGTGGAAGCTCATGTGCTCTAAAATAGCAGTTTAGGCTGAGAGGAAAAATACAGGAATAGGAGCACAGGAGAACAGAAAGTCTAAGTAAACCAAGGATGGGGGGTGTGCAATGCCCTGGAACTGATCAACAGCTTCACGTTTCTTTTCTCTCTAGAACGGGGATTCTCAGCGGGAGAGGGGTGGATTTGGCGACAGCAGGAGACTTCCTTGGTTTTCACAGCCTGAGGGAGTGCTACTGGCCTCTAGAGAGTAGAGGCCGCAATGCTGACACATATCCTTTAAGGCACAGGACATCCCCACGACAAACATGCCAGGGCCCACATAGCAATAGCATCAGGCTGAGAAAGTCTCCTCTAGAAAACCTGTGACTAGGAGGCTCTGCTCTTCGTCACTGCCCCCCGTTCCCTTTCCTGCTCCTCTCTTGCCTTCCCACATCCCCCTGTGCCAGTGCCATGGCCAGGGGAATGAGCCCCTGCCTAGGCGGTGGGAGGACACCTGCAGAGTTCCCAGAGCTGTCAAGCTCCTCCACCACGTGCGTGCGTGACAGCTGGTGCCTGGGCGGGCCCTGCACTCGGGCTCCAGCTCGCCTTCATGGCTTCAGATCTCATCGGCTCATGAAGCAGTTCATGAAACTCTGGGTTCTCACGCAGGTAAGCAGGACCAGCATTTCCAGATGAAGAGGAGGGCTGTGTGCTTATTTTTCATTTTCTCAATCATTTATTCCAACAGCTGCCGTGATCCTCCCACATAAAAAAAGACCAAAATGAAAAAAATCCTGCTCTCGGAGAGCTACTAACTTCATGGGAGACGGAACAGGAGCACACATCATTCCTCTTCAAAGCCACACACGGTGGAAACCATAAAAGAGGCTTCAACACAGCAAGTGCTGGATGGTGCTGGAGGAAAGAGCTGGAAGTAGCTGGAGGGTCTGAGAATAGCATTGGAGCTGGGCCTTAAGGATGAACAGAATTTTAAGAAGCAGAGAAGAGGCCAGGCGTGGTGGCTCAGGCCTGTAATCCCAGCACTTTGGGAGGCCAAGGCGGGCGGATCATGAGGTCAGGAGATTGAGACCATCCTGGCAAACATGGTGAAACCTCATCGCTACTAAGAATATAAAAAAATTAGCCGGGCGTGGTGGCGGGCGCCTGTAGTCCCAGCTACTCGGGAGGCTGAGGCAGGAGAATGGCATGAACCCAGGGGGGCGGAGCTCGCAGTGAGCGGACATCATGCCACTGCACTCCAGCCTGGGCAACAAAGCAAGACTCTGTCTCAAAAAAAAAAAAAAAAGAAGCAGAGAAGAGAGCAGGGGCAGGGGTGTGTGGGTAGAGGGAGGGTACGGGACCCAGGGGTACTTCATGGACAGAAGAAAGAGCAGGAGTGAGAATGGGCACCCCAAGGCGGGCTCCGGAAGGAATGGGCGCATCCCAGTGAGGCAGCCTTGGGCCTGGAGAGGGTGGTCATGATTTGTGTGCTGATGGTGACATCTGGTTAGTGACCAGTTGGGGTCCTACTGAAGGCCATAAAAAAAGTGAAATCCAAACAACAGGGGCCTGTTTCCATTATCTAGTAGCTGCTCTGTGTCAGCTAACTTGGCTATGTTAAAAAAGAAACCCAATTCAAAATCAAATGTCCCATCACACAGGTGACGCTGGGCAGCTGACTGTGGAAGAGGGAAAAAACATTGGTACAAACTTCTTAGGAAGAATGGGAACACAAATTCCCCCGACCCCGTTCACTGCTGAAGGCAAACTTCCCACTTCCATCCTGGCTCCCAGTGCTTGGCACACGCAGCCTCTGTGCATAGCCGGCCCTCAAAGAATGCTTGCTAAGGGAACTAGTGGGCTCCAAGGTCAAAGTCAAAGCCATGAAAAAGCTAAACAGACCAAACAGACTAATTTAACGTTCTCAGCTTATTGTTTGCTTTACTTATTTTCCTAAGACTAACCTGTTGCTAGAGTTAAAGATAATTTCTCCCATGACAGGACTATTTCTTTTTTTTTGATTCGGATCTCGCTCTGTTGCCCAGGCTGGAGTGCAATGGCACGATCTCGGCTTACTGCAACTTCCACCTCCCGAGTTCAAGTGATTCTTGTGCCTCAGCGTCCCGAGTAGCTGAGATTACAGGGACCCATCACCATGCCTGGCTGATTTTTATGTTTTTAGTAGAGACGGGGTTTCACCATGTTGGCCAGGCTGGTCTCGAACTCCTTACCTCAGGTGATCCACCTGCCTCAGCCTCCCCAAAGTGCTGGGATTACAGGCATGAGCCACCGCGCCCGGCCAGGACTTTCTATTTTCATTGCTTTCTGCTAGACAGAACGCACAGCTCAGGTGCTAAAGGCCGGGCACCTGAAGCCCTGTAATGGTATGATGCCCCAAACCATCAGACATGCAAGGATGCTGGGTGCCTGGTAGTAAACGTCCGTTTCAGCAATGTGATGTGATACAGGAAACAGAGACGTCAGCATTAACTACATCTGTGGAATACCAAAAATTCCTACACGGTGAATACATCACAGAGGGATTTAAGGGGCAGTGAGAAGGACTGTTTCTTCAATGAAATGATGACAGGGACTCCAAGTCTCCTTTGAGAGTCACGCTCTTAACACCTTACTTCAGGAGTCAATCCAATCGTTTCTCGTTAGCCTGACATAGGAGCTGCTGGGGGAGGGAGGCAGGAATCTCCTCTTTATACCCATATGAAATTCTTCCAGGAACATTTGGGAGGGGGCCGTGGGAAGTGAAGCCCAAGTACGGAAGAAAATGCTTCGGTGGGTAAGCTAATCATTCCCTGTTGCTTGTCTTTTTAATAACTGACAACAAAACATCCAACAGTAATAAAGAAGCAGGCACACGGGTCCTAATAGCTGGGGGAAGATGGCCCCAAGTGGACCTACACATTGTATGTGGTCAACAGTGGATAAAGGATAGCGCTGCTAGAGCAGAGTCTGGTAAACAGAGGCAGGAAATGAGAAAGGTTTTTAGGTCCCCAAATAACCCTTTTCAACAGAAAATGCAGATGAATAACTTCCATCCAGTCCAACAATCAAACCTCATCCAGTGCTTCAATCAAAAAACAAACACGGGGCCGGGCGCGGTGGCTCACGCCTGTAATCCCAGCACTTTGGGAGGCCGAGGTGGGAGGATCACAAGGTCAAGAGATTGAGACCATCCTGGCCAACATAGTGAAACTCCATCTCTACCAACACCACAAAAATTAGCTGTGTGTGATGGTGCATGCCTGTAGTCCCAGCTACTCAGGAGGCTGAGGCAGGAGAAATGCTTGAACCCTGGAGGCAGAGATTGCAGTGAGTGGAGATGGCGTCATTACACTCCAGCCTGGTGACAGAGAGAGACTCCATCTCAAAAAATAAATAAATAAATAAATAAACATGACCAGGTGCAGTGGCTCATGCCTATAATCCCAGAACTTTGGGAAGCTGAAGCAGGCAGATTGCTTGAGCTCAGGAGTTCAAGACCAGCCTGGGCCACATGGTGAAACCCCATCTCTATTAAAAATACAAAAAAATAGCCAGGCGTGGTGGTGTGCACCTATGGTCCCAGCTACTCGGGAGGTTGAGGTGTGAGGACTGCTTACGCCTGGGAGGTGGAGGTTGCAGTGAGCCGAGATAGTGCCACTGCACTCCAGCCTGGGTGACAGAGTGAGACCCTGTCTCAGTTAAAATAAATAAATAAACAACAATAAAACCCAAAATCTAAAGTGTTGCCCTCATCAGGCTGTTTGAGAAATCTGAAAAACTGGGTAGAAAGGGAGTTCTGGGGAATGAATGCATTCGGGCAAGTCTGAAGCAGCATTAGCACCTGGTGGCACTCTTAAAACTCTGAGGGCACTTTGTTGCCAGCTGTGCAAAGGGTAGGCTGAGGTTCTACAGCCACCAATTATGCAAGCACATGCTACAAACAAGAATAAGCCAGATTCTGCATGCATTACAGGGTCGTAGAGGGGGACTGAACTGTACCTACCTGATACTTGGGAATGGACCTCACCGCTTCCACGACAGCCACGGACATCAGATGCTGGACAAATGGGATCCTCTGTCCCAGCTGGGATCTCAGTGGGATGGAGATGAGCAGAGTAGAAAGAGCACATCCCACGGGGCTCAGCCACGCATTCCCTCCCCGTCCTGGAACACAGTGCGCAGTGGGAAACAGGCTACCTTGCCATGTGGACAGACACAGACACACGTCATGCCAGGGCCACACACTCAAATAAACCTGGACTTATTACACTTCTCATTGTATTACAATGCTTATTATATTCTGGGCTTAACTCAATGAAAGAATAGCTTGTTAAAATCTGAGCTCTGTTGCTGAAAAAGTTTCCAATAATCAGCATAATGTTCTGCTTCTGTGAGCATATTATTTGTGCCTTGATGACTCAGAGTCTTACAACGTCTGAACATGACTATCAGTTTAATTCCCACCATATGGTCATGAAGGCAAACACAGACACTGGGAAACTGAACTGATATATACTGATCCAGGAGAGGTCCTGGAAGCCACTGTTTAGAAGCAATTCCTATTGTGGTGATGGTTGCACTGCCCAGCAAATACGCTATTAAATAAGAGCCACAGAGCTGTATACTTTATTTATTTATTTATATTATTATTTTGTAAGATGAAGTCTCACTATGTTGCCCAGGTTGAAGTGCAGTGCGTGTGATCTCAGCTCACTGCAACCTCTGCCTCCCAGGTTCAAGCGATTCTCCTGCCTCAGCCTCCCAAATAACTGGGATTAAGGTGTCCGCCACCATCCCCAGGTAAGTTTTGTATTTTTAGTAGAGACAGGGTTTCATCATGTTGGCCAGGCTGGTCTTGAACTCCTGACTTCAAGTGATCTGCCTGCCTCGGCCTCCCAAAGTGTTGGGATTACAGGCATGAGCCACCACGCCCGGCTAGAACTGTATATTTTAAATGGAGGAATTGTATTTCAACAAAGCTGTTTATAAAGGGATTCCTGATATTAACTGAGTTGTTACTTTTCTTTCTTTCTTCCTTCCTTTTTTTTTTTTTTTTTAAGAGACAGGGTCTTGCTCTGTTGCCTAGGCTGGAATGCAGTGGCGCAATTACAGTTCACTGGGCTCAAGTTGGGACTACAGGTGAGTACCACCATGCCCAGCCAATTTTTGTATTTTTTGTATTTTTGTATTTTTTTGTATTTTTGTATTTTTTTTTAAGAGATGGGTCTTGCTAAGTTGTCCCAGTTGGTCTTGAACTCCTGGACTCAAGTGATCTTCTGCCTTGGCCTCTCAAAATGCTAGGATTATAGCATGAGCCACCGTGCCTGGCCTACTTTTCTTAAAATTGAAGTTAGAAAAATAGAAGAATCCAAATGAGAGGTAGAGTTCATCAAAGTTCTTCTTGAATGTCTTTTCTTAAAAAAAAAAAAAAAATCCACATATTGAGATCCATAGCTTTTGCCAAAAATATTTTTTTTCCATTTGAATTATGTTTGAAAGACATGTTCAGGAGAAAGAAGGGAGAACAGCAGATTTCTTATTTCTTTGGTTCTTATGAAAAAGTCGTAAGAGCCTGTGAGAGTGAGAAGCACATCTGGGTGAGCCTGGCACTGGCTGGGGCAGGGAGGGACCAAGCCCCGTGGAGCAGCCCCTGTATAGGGTCAGACCCCAGATGGGTCTGGGAGGATGTGGGCACTCGCCTCTGGGATCTGCAGGTGGTGGAGCCCTGGACAGCACTCTGCTTCTCTGTGGTCACTGTGTGAACGGGCACTGATGCAGAGCCCACCGTGTGCATGCAAGCCCAGGGCCGGCTGGGGTGGGAACTGGCATGCAAAAGGCCTCCCACGTGATGCTCGGTACAGCCACAGAAGGCTCCTTATGGGGAACCTTCAGGAAAATAAATGTCTCTGGAGCACAGTGAGGATTCCCAAATTGCAAAGCCCGGAATTCACGTAGGTCACATTTGCCATCATAGGCAAATGTCCAGTGATTCATAAGCATGGTGATTAGAGAGAATGCTTTGGTTCTACTAAGGCTGAACTTTCTACTAAGGCTGAACCTACTAAGTGCTTCCCTCTTCCTCTTCCTCCATTCCAGGCGGTTATGAAAACAGAAACTACTAACTTGAGTCCCCCAGATATTCAGCACACACATTCAATGGGCTCCTGGGCCACAGGAGTTGCAGAGTTTAGGAAACAAAAGCAACAGCAATGATCACAAAAGATGACTGACCTTTGCCCTGGGTCTGCCGGGCTGCGATCGCTATTAAGCCCATTTCCTGCGGTGTCTGAAACATCAACCTGCGAAAAGGGGGAAAGACTGGTCAGGCCAGACATGGACACGCACGCGGCACCAACGGCTCACACAGGAGGGACAGGGTTTGCATGCATCTGAGGGTGTGTGGCCACACAAGGGCCAACTGTGGTTTCCACTGGCCTTCAGGAATGGGGAGCCAGGGGGATATCACCCTCCTTTCTAACCTCAGTTGTGAGAATGAAAAGAGATGAAGAAAGCACCTTTTAATATCAAAAAACAGCATGGGAGGGGGCGTGTGTACCTGCCTGAGCGTTACTCCATTTATTTAAGACTTGGTTAGATTCTATTTCATCAGAATATCCTGCCAAGTTCTTTCTCCCCCTACCCCCAATGTGTGTACCTTCTTCAAGTGACAACTAGCAATTCCTGACATTTGTTCCTACTTAGGGTGCGTTTCTGTTCGAACACTAGAACACAATCTTAACAGCAGTTTCTGATTATTCAGAAAACCAATATGGTGGCAATAAAGCCGTTTAAAAGACATACTATCCCCTGAGAACTAATTATGATTTAACTATGGTAAATAAATCCACACCTTCTGAGGACGCAGGAGAACCCTGCATCGTTTTCGGCTTCAGTCCTGCTTTTAAAATGGTTTCATTGAAAAGAATACAAACTTTCCTTTGGGGGATAGGTAGAAAAGTGCATTACATCTCCACCAAATGAGTGGATATTAACTTTTTTCCAAAAATAGGAAAGAAAAAAAATCACATTAAAAAAACCCCACTCTGAGAATTTCCTGCAAGCCGCGCTCTCCCTATTGTAACCCCGTGGTAGGACAGTTTCTCTCTGCATGCCTGGGAATTGCTGATCAGGTGCTGCGCAGGTGCAGTTCGAGGTAGGATCCATCAACAGAACAAAGATCAGGTTTGGCCTCTTTGTCAGTGCAGATGAGAGGGCCTCTTTGATTGATTGACTGATTGATTTTTGGAAGGACAGGAGCGGACAGGACAGGGATGCAGAAGAGATGGCATTTCGTCATAACATAAAGTTTCTAATAATAAGTCTCTAGGCTTCCACAGTGGCCCTACTGAGGACAAAGGAGCTCTAAAGAAAGACCACGCTCTGAGAAGCTTATCATCCTCCCCTCCCAGCTACAGAAACTGGGTGGAACTTTACAAATGGCTGGAACTCGGCAAGAGAAGAAAAATACTTAAAAGCAGAGAGAAACAACAGCGTCCACTGTGCACCGATGGCTCACGGAGCTCCGCCTGACGGCGTGTGCAGACCTCAGTTAGGACAGGAGGAGCCCAGAAGACCCTCCAAGTGTTTAAAAGACCTCAGGACACACAGGGCAGGGGCTCAGCTGGTGACACAGCTGTCTTCCCACATGGCTGCTGGAACAGGCACAGGACGCTCTCGGCGAGCAGGCCGGCCTCGCCGCCCATGTGCCAGGCCCACTCCATCTCACATGAAATACAGCTCAGAAGTATTTCTCTTGGACACGATGAATAACTCATTGAGATCGAGTGTGCTGTACGCCACTGGGTCCAAGAAGAAAGCGTCCTTTTCTTGTGTTGTACCAGCAGAAAATCTAAGAAGGAGTCTTTGTGCAGGGAGTTAACATTGTCTTTCAGGAACCTCTGCTTTCTAGAGGGTCCAGCAACCCTCCACCTGGCTTCCTAAGGCCCAGGGCTCTCGAGGTGATGAGACAGGGGTCGAGGGGACGATTTAGCATGTTGCGAGCAGACTGCAAAGGCAATCTAGGATGTTCTGTAAATAAACATGTAGATGGTAGACAGTCATAGGCTATAGCCAGGGATAGTGATGGGAGGGGCAGGAAAATGGTTGGTTCAGAAACCAAACACAGACTTCTAGAACAAAGAGAAATGATTAAGGGAACATATGCACTAAACTGCTAGAGGTTTGGCAGCAGTTAACAGGGCATATTAATGAGAAGAGGGAGTCTGTGCTGAAGGCCAAGAGGAAATTCTGCAAGGAGGGAGACAACGGGGGAAGGAGCTAATGCTCAGTTTGAGACAACTGGAGGCCGCCAGATTTATTTGTGCTATCTGAGATAACTCTGGGGCCAAACCGCACGGCTCACAGTCAACAAAGCAGCATTTATAAACCCTGTCAATTCTGCATTTCTGAAAATGAAGCTGCTTGAGTTTGCTTTAGCAGAAAGGAGAAACCATAAATGCATTTCCATCCTTAGTGGATGATGTCCTTACAAAACGAAAAAGGAAAAACAAAAAGGAGGGGGGTTACATAATGATTACCTCCCTGCTTCTGTATATTTTCCTTCCTTGCTGGCAAAGGTTGTGGAATAAAAGCTTTCTGTGAGTGGCAGCCGAGTGCATTCACTGTGGAACTAGAGCGGCACTCAAGAAAAGCGCTCTGTTTTGTACTCTTGTGTTGAGTCTGAAACATCCGGAGCCCCCTAAGGGTCACTCTGCAAACGAGACAGTCTCCTGACCCCTTCGGTTACTAAGGACAGCCCAGTAGCCACGGAGGCTCTGCCAGTGGAACTGTCCTGATTGTCACATGGTCCTTTAAGATTAAGCTTTAATGATTGAGAATAACCTAAAGACAGACCAGCATGAATTAGTGAAAAATCCGAATGAACAAAAATGTAAATAATGTAAATTCAGACCAAGTCCATCCACTTCGGGGATCTGAACCTAAGAAAATAGTCCACATTCACTACAGTGTTATAAAGGTAAAAATATGGAAATAACCTCACTGTTATTAGGCAAATGGTTAAATAAATTCTGATAAATTAAGTCAATGGAATAATTTGTAATCAAATTATTATAGTTCTGAAGACTATATAGCAACGTGGAAGAAAGGCTTGCACTGGTATGTCAAATTAAAAAGCAGCATACAAAACTATAGAGACTTTTTTTTTTTTTTTTTGAGATTCAGTCTCACTCTGTCGCCCAGGCTGGAGTGTAGTGGCATGAATCTCGGCTCACTGCAACCTCCATCTCCCAGGTTTAAGTGATTCTCCTGCCTCAGCCTCCTGAGTAGCTGGGATTACAGGCCTGCACCACCATGCCCGACTAATTTTTGTATTTTTAGTAGAGATGAGGTTTCATCATGTTGGCCAGGCTGGTCTTGAACTCCTGGCCTCAAGCGATCCTCCTGCCTCAGCCTCCCAAAAGTGCTGGGATTACAGGTGTAAGCCACTGTGCCTGGTCAAAAACTACATATACTTTTATTCCAAGTATGTAAAATTCAAAAAAGGGTGGGAAAGAGATTAGTCAAAATGTTAATGATGGCTATATTAAGATTTTTTTCTTTTATTTTAAATCTTTAATATGATTGGTAACCTATCTTTTTTTTTTTTTTTTTTTTCTTTTGAGACAGGGTCTTATTCTGTCGTCTCAGCTAGAGTGCAGTAACTCACTGTAGCCTGGACCTCCAGGGCTCCAGGGATCCTCCCACCTCAACTTCCCGAATAGCTGGGACCACTATGGGTTCATACCACCACACCTGGCTAACTTTTGTATTTTTTGGTAGAGATAGGGTTTTGCCATGTTGCCCAGACTGGGTAACCTTTTGATTTAAAATTTATTTTGATTTTTTTTTGGAAAAAAAGCATATTTTTACATTTAAATATAATATTGTAATTGAGCCACCACGCCTGGCCATAATTTTTAAAAGCATACTTCAAAACATGATTGGACTCATGCTGTATAGGATTTTGCATCCTGATTAAATCACCTAAAAGTGTCTGGTGGTCATCTGCCCACATTACTGATGGCTATATGATGGGCGTTCATGTGGAACCACTGTGGGTTTTTTTATTCTTCAACAATGGGCTGTTTGGATTATTTCTGATTTTTCACACTGCATCAATAATGCCGTGGTGAACAGTTGAGCCCCTGAATTATTTTGTGACCCTGTCTGAGTCCTCCTCAGGATTCAATTCTATAGAAGTACAGTCACTGGGTCAGGAAGTAAACCATTTTTAAGGCTATCACTGGGTCTGAACAGACTGGTTTTAAGGATTTCTGCTCACTTGTTAGTATCAGATAGAGACCATCCTGGCTAACATGGTGAAATCCCATCTCTACTAAAAATACAAAAAAATTAGCTGGGCGTGGTGGCTCACATCTGTAATCCTAGCACTTTGGGAGGCCAAGGCGGGCGGATCACTTGAGGTCAGGAGTTCGAGACCAGCTGGCCAACATGGTGAGACCCCATCTCTACTAAAAATACAAAAAATTATCAGGGTATGGTGGCGGGTGCCTGTAATCCCAGCTATGTGGGAGACTGAGGCAGGAGAATCACTTGAATCCAGGGGACGGAGGCTGCAGTGAGCTGAGATTGCACCACTGCACTCCAGCCTGGGCAACACAGGGAGACTCCATCTCAAAAAACAAAACAAAAATTATTAGGAAATATACCAAAATATTAGTGGCAGTTATCTTGGGGAGTGGACATATTTGAAAAATATAGAAAAGTGTTAAGTAGCACATAAGTTATCTAGGTAAGTCCTGCTTCTCATTAAAAGTGTGTATTATTTTATGATTGCTCTCTTTTTAGAAAACACAGATATATTTTATAAAGTATTTTTCTCATAAAAATTTTTTATTTTGAAGATCTTACAGTGATATTGTAGATACATAATTATTGATATTCTTATTATATTGTTAAAAAGAAGGCTTAAAAACAGTATCATAGAATGATTCTCTTTATATAAGATATGTATTTATAGAAAAATACAGGAGCCAGGCTCAGTGGCTCACGCTTATAATCCCAGCACTTTGGGAGGCTGAGGTGGGTGGACCACTTGAGCCGAGGAGTTCAAGACCAGCCTGGGCAACGTGGCAAAACTCCATGTCTATCAAAAAATACAAAAATTTAGCCAGGCATGGTGGCACATGCCTGCAGTTCCAGCTACTTGGCAGGCTGAGGTGGGAGGATCAGTTGAGGGAGGGAGTTCAAGGCTGCAGTAAGCAAAGATCATGCCACTGCACTCCAGCCTGGGCAATAGAGCAAGATGCTGTTTCAAAAAAGAAAAAAGAAGAAGAAGAAGAAGAAAAATACAGGACACCTATTAACAGTGGTTATCTCAAGAAGGTGGAAGAGGCCGGGCGTGGTAGCTCACACCTGTAATCCTAACATTTTGGGAGGCTGAGGCAGGCAGATCATGAGGTCAAGAGATCGAGACCATCCTGGCCAACATGGTGAAACCCTGTCTTTACTAAAAATACAGAAATTAGCTGGGCGTGTTGGCACACACCTGTAGTCCCAGCTACTCAGGAGGCTGAGGCAGGAGAATGGCTTGAACCTGGGAGGCGAAGGTTGCAGTGAGCCAAGATCCCACCACTGCCTTCTAGCCAGGTGACAGAGCAAGACTCCGTCTCAAAAAATAAATAAATAAAAAGAAGGTGGAAGTGTGTAAGTAGAATTATATGATGATTTAAATGTCTCCTTTATGTTGTTCGATATAATCTCTGGGTGGTAAGATTTCAAGTGATTTTTATTTCTCTCTTATACTTTACTGAATTTTCCAATATTTTTGTAATTGTAGTGCATTCATTTTATAAATGCTATTTAAAAAAGATTGATTTAAGCCCAACCTGTAAGTGGATTAAGCTTGCAGCCGCCAGTTCACTAGTTGGTGGAACAACCTCCTTTCCAGCACAGACTGGCAAAGAAAGGCTGGCCACGTGCAGGCAGCTTTCCCAGGCTGCCATACCTGTCCCGTGCTCATTCTCTGCTGCACACGCCAAGGCCACGGAGGGCTGGCACTCTGCCGCTGGGGGCAGCTGGCCTCTGGACGCCGGGCTGTACCTCAGACTGGCCTCCCTTTCTAAAAGATGTGGTAAAGTCTTTCTCTGGAAAACACACCCCAGCCACCCCTAAGTCTGTGGCATCATGCCCTGCAGCAGTCTGGCATGGGTGGGTGTGAGGCGACCTTGAAGTCTCCCTCGGACCTGGGGGGCTTCCTCAGCTCACGGTCCTGGCCTGGCACCAGTCTGTGCTTCTCTTTGCTATCTTCTTTCCCCTGCAGTTTTCTCAGCTCTGACACTGAGAAACACTCTCATGCATGAAAAAGAAAGCCAACGGGGGGTGGGGAGGAAAAGGGAGAAGGGGGCCCCAGGCAGTCACACGTTGAAGGTTCATGAGTTATTTTTCATTTTTAAAAAGCTGACTGGAAGATGAATTCCCACTGTTCATAACCCTGCTGCCCTCTGCGTAGTTCAAAGGAGGCAGCGCCGAACTTCATTTCAGAACCACGTCTAAAACGTATTACATTGTGAAAACAGGTACATTACATCTGAGTAGCACTTTCCAAAAAGTTAACAAGCTAAAATATCAAGATACTTCATTTTTGTTAAAGTCACACTTTAACAATATATATTTTTTTAAGCTACTTTCTTGGAGGGAATGCACAATATTGTTTTTTGAAAGAAAATGAACAGTGGTTTCTGCTAAAAATGCCTCCACCGTAAAATGGAGCGAGGCCCATGAGACGGTTGTGCAACGCACGGGGACACAGTCAGGGGCAGAAGAGGCCCGACTTCTGACAGGCGACTTCTGAACTGGCGGCAGGGTCCACAGCACAAAGCTGAGGTTCCTGCCCCAGGACACTGCAGGGTCCTAGCCAGGGACCCCGGGGATATTATTCCTGGCAGCTACAGAAAGGTTCCCAGGGAACTTTAGAAACATCACAGCAGAGTGGAGACTCGGACAGGGAATGGGACAGATCTGGACTGGAATCCCAGTGTTGATATAAACATGGAGTAAGGGAATCCATCTCTCTCAGTCTCTCCAGTCACCTATAAAATGGAACACGTTGAACATGTTGTGAAGTGTCAGTAAAAATGAAATATGACGGAATCCGCAACGTGGTCCCTGTCATGTCAATCCTAGAACTTCTTGCCGCCAGAAGACAAGCAGAGCCTCCCCTTACCTCCTCCTCTTGGAGATACGGAGGGAAGTCGGGAAGAGGGAGGGAAGGAATGGAATGGTGGGAACGAATGTGTGTGTTTTAGGACTCCTCAAAAATTCCATAGGTGATGCCTCTCCTCTCTGTACCCACCCGTCATCACTTCTACCTATACACACTAAGGTGATCTCTATCTAGGCTAAAAACCATGTAAGTGACACTAGCAACGGGGGATGCAGAATCTTCACTTCCAATTCTAGGGTCTTTGAACCGACTCAGCAAAGCTACACATAGTTGGTTGCACAGGTTCTTTGGCTGACTTTGCTTAGGCGACTGCTTAGAAACACTGTTGGTCAGAGGTGTGCTCAGGCAGGTAACAGAACAGTTTTATTGATACATTCTTCCATTCTATTCTGGATTTGACACTATGGCCTGATCTTTCCTCAATGCACCCCATTGGTAGGCTTTAGATCATATCCCCTTTCCGCTCTTGGTGTAGAACAGGATGAGTGTTTCAGTCGGAGGCAACACGGGAATCGGGACTGTTCACCACGAGCTGAGCCATCACGATCCTCCCGCTGGAGCTCCCCAGAAGCAGTGACGCCTGTGGGTCAGGTCCTCTGTTAGAGACACCCGCGTCATTTCCACAGCTCCTGGCATACCTGCCCTTCTTAGGTTTTTGGCTAATCTTCCCCATGTCCAGCATAACAGCGTCCATACTGCTGCTAAATAAATCACTTCATGGCTCCCAAGAAAGAGCCCAGTGGATTCAGCTTTCAGAACGAGGCTCCTTTCTGGTAAATCAAGCATTTACTGATGTTGCTCTGTATTATCCAATCAAAGTAAATACAAGCCACTGTTTCTTACCCTGACACCTCACCATAAATACTGGACGTCTGAGCATCCACTGCCTTCTATCTTAAACTGGTGCTGTTACAGAATTTACAGATGAGCAAAGAAGCTTGCCTAGAGAGAAATATTCATGGTACCCGCAGCCACCTCTGTGGCTATACCTCAGTGACAGCCCTGATGGTAGATCCCTGCCTCTAATGGTGAGCCTTCACTGCCCCACCCCACACCAGTACTCAGACTATCTGTCCCCACTCCTCCGCCAGGAGTCTCCAGATCCTCCACATGATCCTCTCAACCTCCCTTCCAGGCTGGTCAGAACTCATAAATATATGTGTCTTCTACAACTGGGTGTGGAGCGGCTCCTGGGGGAGAGTGTCCACAAACCTTGACCATAAGTCACCTGCCCCCAAAGAGGGTCTGCTACTGGGAAGTGCTGCTATTTCAGAAGATGGACACCGACTCACGTGGACTACACAGCAAGCAGACATCTGCAAACAGTGTTTCTGCAAGCACCAGGTAGATGTTTCAACTGGTCACCTGGAATTCATGCCAATTTTGTGTGCTATGAGTGGCATTATAGGTGCGTGATCTCATCCAAGCCTTCCAAAGCTGAGAAGAAGTCCTTCCTCACAGACAACAGCACACAGTCTCAGAAAGGCAAAACCACTTCTATGAAGCCACATAGCAATCTAACCAGAAATTCAAATCAAGTTTTGGTTGGCTGTAAGGTCTATAATACTTTTTTTCTTTTTAACCTTTTACTTTGAAATAATAGCAGACTTAAAGAAAAGTTACAAGAAGAGTACAAAGCATTCCTACATGCCCTTCACACAGCACTCAGATTTCCTAAAGGTTCACTTTTTACCACGTTTTGTCCATCTGTCTATCCATCATTATTTTCTGAACCATTTGAGAGTGAGTTGCAGCCCTAATGTCTCTGTATCCCTATATACTCCTGTGTAGCTTCCTAAAACCCAGGGTTTATCTTACCTAATTATGGTACAATCTTGGAAATCAAGAGCATTGATACCACACTATTTTACTCTTTTCTTTTTCTTTTTCTTTTTTTTTTTTTTTTTTTTTTTTGGTGACGGAGTCTCGCTCTGTCACCCAGGCTACAGTGCAGTGGCGCAATCTTGGCTCACTGCAACCTCTGCCTCCTGGGTTCAAGTGATTCTCCTGCCTCAGTCTCCTGAGTAGCTGGGATTACAGGCGTGCATCACCATGCCCAGCTAATTTTTGTATTTTCAGTAGAGACGGGGTTTCACCATGTTGGTCAGGCTGGTCTCGAACTCCTGACCTCGTGATCTGTCCACCTCAGCCCCCCAAAGTGCTGGGATTACAGGAGTGAGCCACCACACCCAGCTGATATAACACTATTATCTAATCCAGAGGTCAGCAGAATTTTCTATAAAAGGTGAGAGTGTAAATACTGTAGGCTCTGCAGGTCGTATGCTTTGTGTGCTCAATTGCTCAAACCTGCCGTCCGAGAGCAAAGGCAGCCATGCCTGTGTTTCAACATTTATGGACATAAAAATTTGAATTTTACATAATGTTCGTGTATCACAATATATTCCTTTTAACTAATAGGTTTTTTTGTTTTTGTTTTTTTTTAGAGTAACTAGGTTTACAGAAAAACTGTGCAGAAAGAGTTCCCATATGTCCCCTTCCCTAACAGTTTCCTTATCATTCACATCTTGCTGTGGTGTGGCCATTTGTTACAATTTCTGAAGCAGTCTTGGTATGGGATCTTTAACTACAGCTCACTGCTTCCGTTAGGGTTCGTGCTTTGTGCTGTGCATTCTGTTTTGATAAACGCACCGCATCTTGTGGCCACCGTGTC
The DNA here is from genome assembly GCF_003255815.1 of Theropithecus gelada. Lineage (NCBI taxonomy): Eukaryota > Metazoa > Chordata > Mammalia > Primates > Cercopithecidae > Theropithecus > Theropithecus gelada. The sequence continues at coordinate 26,082,911 of NC_037670.1, read as the reverse complement.
AGCCTCACACAGAACAGTTTCCCTGCCCTAAAAATCCCCCTGTGCTTCGCTTATTCATCCCTCATCCCTTCCTCTCCCCGAACCCTTTGGCAACCACTGGTACTTCTACTATCTCTATAGTTTTGCCTTTCCCAAAGTGTCATATAAATTTTATTCTTTAAAATTTTTTCTGACCCTTTAAAATGTAAAAAACATGCTTAGCTTTCATGTGGCATGAAAACTGGCAGCAGGCCAGATCTGGCCGAAGGGTCAAACTTTGCCAACCCCAGATCTCATCTATAGAGTGTATTCAAATTGTATCCATTGTCCTAGTAATACTGCTTTTTTTTCTGGTCTAAAATCAAATCCAGGATCATCTGATGCTTTCAGCTGTCACAGCTCCTTAGTCTCCTTTTATGTGGTTCAGTTTCTTAGCCTTCTTTTTATTTTTCATGATCCAGACATTTTTGGAAGAGCAGGGGCAGTTATTTTGTCCTATGTTCCTCGATTTAGATAATCTGATACCCCCGTTCTAAGACTCAGGCGTGCATTTCTAGCAGGAATACACGGAAACGATGTTGTGACCTCAGGGCCTGATCGGGAGGCAGGCAGTGCTGTCTCCTAACATCGGGGATGTGAACTTTGACCCACAGGGTTATGTGGTTTGTGCTGGGTTTTCCCACTAAAATCCTTTGTAATTAATACGCACTTATGAGGAGATAAATCTGTTTCTCATGAAATTTAATCTACTAGTTTTAGTATCCATGAATGATTCTTGCTTGAATCAATCATTATTATTATTATTTTTTGAGACACAGTCTCACTCTGTCACCCAGGCTGGAATGCAGTGGTGCAGTCTCCACCCACTGCAACCTCTGCCTCCTGGGTTTGGGCGATTCTCCTGCTACAGCCTCCTGAGTAGCTGGGATTACAGATGTGTGCCACCACACCCGGTGAATTTTTTATTTTAGTAGAGACAGGGTTTCTCTCTGTTGGTCAGGCTTGTCTCGAACTCTTGACCTCAGGCGATCCACCTGCCTTGGTCTCCCAAAGTGCTGAGATTACAGGTGTGAGTTACCGTGCCTGGCCTTGAATCAATTATTTACTTGATGGCTGCCAAATAGATTTTTCTGAGCCATCATTTCTTCCATATTCACCTGTTGGGTTCTACTGTAAGGAGTAACTTTTTCTTCTCCCCTCCACTTATTATTATTATTATTATTATTTTTCTTCTCCCCTCCACTTATTATTATTATTATTATTATTTATTTATTTATTTTTTTGAGACAGAGTCTCGCTGTGTCTCCCAGACTGGAGTGCAGTGGCGCGATCTCGGCTCACTGCAAGCTCTACCTCCCGGGTCCACGCCATTCTCCTGCCTCAGCCTCCCCAGTAGCTGGGACTACAGACGCCCGCCACCACGCCCGGTTAATTTTTTGTGTTTTTAGTAGAGACGGGGTTTCACCGTGTTAGTCAGGATGGTCTCGATCTCCTGACCTCGTGATCCACCCGCCTCGGCCTCCCAAAGTGCTGGGATTACAGGCGTGAGCCACCACGTCCGGCCCCCTCCACTTATTATCTATATTTTAATTAATTTATATCAGAGTAGACCTATGGATTCTTATTTTATTCAACAGATTGTATGCCTTCCTATCATTATTTATTTTGATACTCAAATTGCCACACATCTGGCAAGTGAATGCTCCTTCAGTCTGGCTCCTGGGTCCTACTGGTGTGTCCCAGTCATCTTTCAGCATTAGAGGTCTCTACTTTTCAGGCACAAGAGGTTCTAGGCTCATCTTGAACTTTCTCAGCCCCTGCCCTGGAATCAGCTATTTCTCCAAGGAGCTCTGGTTCCTTTTGGTGAAAAATGATATTTAAAACAAAACTGGGGCTACGAAAGAGACAGAAAATGTGTGTATGTGTGTCTAGGGTGTATATATGCATTATAATTGTCCCTTGGTATTCATGGAGGATGTGTTCCAGACTGCCTCCCAAGTCCCACAATGAGCTCTGTGGAACCTGAGCACACAAAAAATTGGCCCTCCATATACATGGGTTTCATATCCCATGAATAATCTGCTTTGGTTGAAAAAATTCCATGTATAGTAGATCCTTGCAGTTCATACCCCTGAGAAGTCAAGGGTCAACTGTATTTCCTTCTGTCTGTCCGTCCGTCCGTCCCTCCCTCCTTCCTTCCCTCCTTCCTTTCTTTCTTCCTTCCTTCCTCTAGATTCTCATCTTCTTTCTCTATGTAATCTATCCATCCATCCATCCATCCATCCATCCAGTTTGAAAACCATGAGTTCATCATAAACTCCAATCCAATCCAACACCACAAGGTTCATTCTAGCCCCTCCGCTTTTTCTATATTCATAAATTCCTTCTCCAATAGTGAGAAATCTGGCTCGCATTATCTACACTATTTATTCATTTGCTCAACACCGTAAGACACAGGGGAAGTGGTCTCGGCAGTGCTGACCCGTATCACTGTGACATCACACTTACTAACTAGAGTTCAACATTTGTTTACAGTTCTTTTTGCCCTTAGCCTGAGGGTATAGATTCAAATATTGTATTGAACATTTCCTTGGATTTGTTCTTTTTTTTCCCCCTTCACGTTAGTGTGGTTATTTGTCTGAAATCAGGTTAGGTTTAACTGTACTTCTAGGTTACATTTTACCCCTATACCCAAACCCCACCAATCCTTCTTTCTTTTTCCATTGTTTAACCTGGTTCAGAGTCAGAACTGCACACAGACAAGTATACTCTGAGAAGTGTCACGCTCCCCTACCCGTCCCTTCTAGCTAGGTCTGCCACTCCATCTCCTTTCTGTAAAGTGCAATCAAAATCTCATTCATTTCTGGTTTATTCTTCTTGTGCTCCTTTTTGTATAAATGAACGGATACATGCCTATTTTCTTATTTCCTTGTCTTTCTTACAGAAAGTTACCATGTTGTAGATACTCTTTTGCCTCCCCCACTCCCCTAACCACGCCCGCACTTAATATACCCGGGGAGCACTCTGTAAGTTCACAGAGCTTTTCCTCATTTTTTCTTTCTCTCTCTCTTTTTTTTTTTTTTTTTTTTTTTGTTGAGACGGAGTCTCACTCCGTTGCCCAGGCTGGAGTGCAGTGGCGCAATCTTGGCTCGGTGCAAGCTCTGCCTCCCGGGTTAACGCCATTCTCCTGCCTCAAGCCGCTGGAATAGCTGGGACTATAGGCGCCCACCACCACACCCGGCTTATTTTTTTGTATTTTTAGTAGAGACAGGGTTTCACGGTGTTAGCCAGGATGGTCTTGATCTCCTGACCTTGTGATCCACCTGCCTCAGCCTCCCAAAGTGCTGGGATTACAGGCATGAGCCACTGCGCCTGGCTCCTCATTTTTTCTTAAAGCTGAGCAGACTCCATTCTGTGGATGTAGCACAGCCTCTTCAGCCACTCTCTTACGTATAGGCATTTAGGTAGTTCCTAAAAGGACAGTATAATGAACACTCTTATTTGCATAGATTTTTATATTGCTGGAGGTATATCTTCAGGGTAAACTGCTGGAAATAGGATGCTGAGCCAGAAGGTAAACACACTAGTAGCTTTATCAGATTCTGCCAGAACCCCCACTACTGCACACAGCCACGCAGAGATACCGGTTTCCCTATAGCCTCACCAATGGACAGTGGTGTGTGTCTGTGCATGTGTCTACACACAGTCAATTACCAGTTAATGTCTTTTGAGTTAACTCAAAAGTTAAGAGTTTCTTATATATTAGGGCAGGGTCCTCAGCTCTGCCCCACCCCTCCCACCCTCCAGAGGCTGCACAGCAGGAGGTGAGAAGAGGGCAGGCAGGTGGGCAAGCAAGCTAGCAAAGCTTCATCTGTATTTACAGTCACTCCCTACAGCTCACGTTACCACCTGAGCTCCGCTTCCTGTCAGATCAGCGGCAGCATTAGATTCTCATAGGAGCGTGAACCCTATTGTGAACTGTGCGTGCAAAGGATCTAGGTTGCGTGCTCCTTATGAGAATCTAAGGCCTGATGATCTGAGGTGGAGCTGAGATGGTGTTGCTAGCGCTGGGGAGTGGCTGCAAATACAGATTAACATTAGCAGAGACGTTTGACTGCAGAGACCATAATAAATCAACTGCTTGCAGACTCGTATCAAAACCCTCCCTGTCAGTGAGTGGCAAGAGACAATTAAGCTGCAGGCTTCACAGTGGCAAATGAGTTGATCCACTTCAATTGTACAGCTGCATCCAGTGGCCTTAAAAGTATGTCTGAGACAACTACACATCTCCATATGTTCTGGATTAAAGTCAAGGTGGAGTATCCCGAGATTGCCACAAAAGCACTGCAAAGCCTGCTTCTACTTCTAACATCCTATCTTTGTGAAGCAGGGTTTTCTGCAGTGACAGCAACCAAAGGGTGACTACATAGTAGACCAGACTTAAGCAACATACTTTGGGTGTCTCTGTCTCCATTACCCCCAGATGGAATCATCTAGTTACAGGAAAACAAGCTCGGGAATCCCACTGATTCTACATTATTGTGCATTGTATAATTATGTCATTATATATTATAATGTAATAATAATAAAAATAATAGAAATAAAGGGTACAAGAAATGTAATGCACTGGAATCATCCCAAAACCATCCCACTGCACCTCATCCACGGAAAAATTGTCTTCCATGAAACTGGCTCCCATTGCCAAAAAGGTTGGCGACCACTGTATTAGAGAATACTAGTGATATCTGTTGCAAATATTACCACCCAGTTTGTCACTTTTCTTTTGCTTATCATGTTTTTTTGCCATCCAAAAGTTGGTTTTTGTGGGTTTTTTTTTTTTTTTTGAGACAGGGTCTCCCTCTGTTGCCTGGACTGGAGTACAGTGGTGTGATCACGGCTTACTGCAGCCTCAACCTCCTGGACTCAAGCGATCCTCCCACCTTGGCCACCTGAGTTGCTGGGACCACAGACATGCACCACTACATCTGGCTTTTTTTTTTTTTTTTTTGTAGAGAGAGGTTTTTACCACGTTGCTCAGACTGGCCTTGAACTCCTTAGGCTCAAGTGATCCGCCTGCCTCAGCCTCACAAAGTGCTAGAATTATAGGTGTGAGCCACCACACCTGACCCAAAAGTTATTTATTTTTACCTTTTTATGGAGCCAAATATATCAATTTTTTTTATTGCCTCTTGTTTTTTGTGTCGTGTTTAGAGAACCTTTCCCTATGCCCGGGTTTTACAAGAATTCATCCACTTACTTCCAGTACTTAAAGGAGTACATTTTTATTTATTTATGTATTTATTTATTTATTTATTTATTTTTGTTGAGACGGAGTCTTGCTCTGTTGCTCAGGCTGCAGTGCAGTGGCGCAATCTCAGCTCACTGCAAGCTCCACCTCCCGGGTTCACGCCATTCTCCTGCCTCTCCTCCCTCAGTCCCGAGCTGGGACTACAGGTGCCCGCGACCATGTCCGGCTAATTTTTTGTAGTTTTAGTAGAGATGGGGTTTCACTGTGTTAGCCAGTATGGCCTCGATCTCCTGACCTCATAATCCACCCGCCTCAGCCTCCCAAAGTGCTGGGATTACAGGGGTCAACCACTGCGCCCGGCAAGATTTCATTTTTAAAACTCAGATTCCTGATCCATTTGGAGTTCATTCTTGTGTCTGATGAAAGGTATGGGTCTGATTTTATCTTTTTGTCCAAAAGTCTGTCAGATTGTTCCAGGACCATTTGTTAAAAAGTCTACCCTTTAGTCACGGTGTAGTGGCTCACGCCTGTAATCCCAGCACTTTGCGAGGCCGAGGCAGGTGGATCGCTTGAGGTCAGGAGCTTGAGACCAGCCTGGTCAACATGGCGAAACACTGTTTCTACCCAAAATACAAAAATTAGCCAGACATGGTGATGTGGGTCTGTAATCCCAGCTGCTTGAGAGAATGAGGCATGAGAATCGCTGGAACCCGGGAGGCAGACGTTGTAGTGGGATGAGATCACACCACTGCACTCCAGCCTGGGCAACAGAGTAAGACTCTGTCCCAAAAAAAAAAAAAAAAAAAAGTCTACCATTTGCCCTAGGGATTGGAAACCCTACCTTTATTATATTCTAAATCTCCAATTGTAGTTGGGGTTATTTCTGGACTTTCTGTTCCTTTCTGCTGGTCCCTCCATTTATTCATGTGCCAATGTCGCACAGTTTCATAGTCTTTATAGCATGTTTTAAAATCTAGCCAGGCTATTACCCCCAGTGGCTTTCCTTTTTCATTGTTTTCCTGGCTATTCTCGCATATTTGCTTTTCTAGATGATCTTTAGCATCTACTTATCTAGCTCCATTGAAAAAGGCCTTGATGTGGTGGCTCACTCCTGTAATCCCAGCACTTTGGGAGGCCGAGGCAGGCGGATCACCTGAGGTCGGGAGTTTGAGACCAGCCTGGCCACCATGGAGAAACCCCGTCTCTACTAAAAATATAAAATTAGCTGGGCGTGGTGGTGTGTGCCTATAATCCCAGCTACTCGGGAGGCTGCCTGGGCAACAGGAGCGAAACTCTGCCTAAAAGAAAAAAAAAAGCCTTGATGGTATTTTTAGTCTAAGCGCATTAAATGTATAAATTAACTTGGGGAGAACTGACCACCTTTGTGATTTTGAGTTGTCCTATCTACGAGCAAAGGATGACTTACATTTGTTCAAACATACTTTTGTGTCTTTCAGATTGTTTTAAAGTGATCTCATTTGGATTGTGCATATTTCTTAAGTGCTATCTTATGTATTTTCTCTTATTTGTTGCTATTATGAATATATCCCATAATTTCCTTTAACTGGCCTGTTTATACAAACTATGGATTTCTGTATAATAATTTTATACCCTGTTCTATTACTGAATTCTCTTATTTTTTGAGTTAGAGAGTCACTGATTCTCTAAGGTTCCTCATTTCATCTGCAAACAGATAGTTTTACTTCTTTTTCAATGATACCTTTAACTGACTTCTCTTGTCTGTTTGGATTGGCTAATACCTTTAGTACAATGCCAAAAAGAAGTGGAGACAGTGGGCATCCTTGCCATGTTTCTGTTCTTAGTGTTTCCCTGCTATATAAGATGCTATCTAGGACTCACAGACACTTACAAGTCAGTAAATTATCCATTAAGTCCTACTTTTGGAATTTTTAAAAATCAGGACAGGGTGGTGAATTTTAGAAAGTGTTTTCTCAGTATCTATGGAGATAATCATAATTTTTCTTCTTTGATCTATTAATATATTAATGATTAATAGATGTATTAATGTTTTTTAATATTAAACCAACCTTGCATTGTTAGAAAAAAAAATCACATTTGGTCATGGTGTATTACTGCCTTAATGTTAGACTCTGTTAGTTAATATTTATTTAGAATTTCTGCATTGATGCTCATTAGTGATACTGACCTATAATTTTTATACTGTCTTTAACAGATTTAATATCAATATTATTTACTTCATTAAAATGAATTTGAAAATTTTCCTTCTTTTTGATGAGCCCATCCTTTTTCCACTGAAGTACTCCTTCTAAGGAAGACTAAAAAGAAATTTCTGCCAGTGATCCTGTAGGAAAATTCCAAAAGAAACCTTTTTGATTTCTTCCTGAAACAGCTTTCAGAACTCCTGTTCTCAATCAAATATCTTTGCACCTACAGCTCTGTGTGAGTTACTTGCAGCACATGGGTAGTAAGACAATGAGTTTACATTAATGTGGACTACATTTAAGAATCTACATATAAGAACCTTAACTGAGGCTTTACCTTAATACTCCAGACAAACAGGCTGGAGACCTGACCTCCTCAAGAGGTCTGGACCAGTTCTGGTAGAGATCAGCCCAGAATGACCAGACCTCTGAACATTCCACAAAACGTGTTCCATGGAGAGGTCATGGACGAGAATAGGGAGCACTACCGAACAGCAAAGGAAAACACTTTTAAGACTCTCCTCAACCATTTCCATTAAAATTTCAGAAACAGGCCAGTTGCAATGGCTCATGCCTGTAATCCCAGCACTTTAGGAGGCCAAGGCAGGTGGATCACCTGAGGTCAGAAGTTTGAGACTATCATGACCAATATGGTGAAACCTCATCTCTACTAAAAATACAAAAATTAGCTCAGCATAGTGGCAGGCAACTGTAGTCCCAGACACTCTCAAGGCTGAGGCACAAGAATCACTTGAACTTGGGAGGCAGAGACTGCCGAGATCATACCACTGCACTCCAGCCTGGGTGACAAAGTGAGACACTGTCTCCAAAAAAAAAAAAAAAAAAATCAAAACCAAAACCAAAACCAAAACCAAAACAAAGAAAACCTCCAGAAACAGATGAGAACATATTTAGATGTTTTGTATTGCATTAATGCTTTTTGCTCAATTTTAACAAATGCCTCAGTCTTTGCTAGGAGCTACCCACCTCAACAAGCATGGGTTCCTGGCCATATCATCAAGGTCACAGAGGCAAAGCTGCCTCCAGAGCTAGACTCTCAAACAACGCTGCACATCAGAATTGCCTACAGTTTTAAAACACAAAGCAAAAACAAACTGATACTAAGACCCCAGATACCCTCTGAATCCCAACCTCCAGAGCCAGAGCTTGGGTGTGTCCCAGATGGCTAGAATGCAGCTGGTCCAAAGACTGGGGTTCTAAAACCACGGCTCCCAAAGCGATTTTTCAATGACATTTTTAAAACTACATTTCTTTTAAAAATTTTCCAGAGCTACAACATCAAAGAGGCAGTAATTCTTTTCTGGTTCCTTCAATGATTGAAATGAAGCATCGCATTATTTTGATATGTACTAGGACGGCACAACAATAGTCCCACAGATGGAGAGATTTCATTTTCTAGAGCCAGAGGGGGGTCGGCAGTCAAGGAAAACAAAAAAGGGGAAAGGAACAAAGAATTGGCATTCGGACATAAAGTGTGCACTAGAAAGTACCATTACATGCAAGACAGTCACTTAGTGTGTCTGAGTCCCTGTTGGTGTTCTGTCTCCCTACAGGGCTTCATTTATGATCACCAGATGTCAGGCCTGCCAGATGTCGTTTTTAGCCCCATAAAGCATAGTAAGGGCTGGTGTCTCATGCACACACACACGTGTGCGTGCACATGCACACACACATGCACACGCACACACTCACGCACACATACACACTCACACACACACTTGACTGCCACCTCAATATGGCAGGCTTCCAACAGTGAGCACAACAGCCAACATGGCACCATCTTTCCACTCACTGTAAGATTTCTCCAAGATCTTGTAAATGGATGAATGAATGGGCCATGGGAAGGGGTATCTTCAGCTGTAGATCTCAAGATTCAACACTGCATGCAAGGCAATGGTTCCTTTGACTGAACACCCATCCACATGCTGGGCCCTTGGTATGAGCCATGTTCTCATTTAAATGTCCCAGTGACTCTCAAGGGAGAGTCTCAAGACATCATCATTGCCAAGCAGTCTCATTTTACTGCTGACGAGTGGAAGCTACACTGGAGAAGTGGCCTGGTGAGATCACAGAACAGTCAACCAGGTTTGCCTGGCTCAGAGGCCCATCTTCTGACTCACTAGGAAATAATCTTTTGCTCTTATCAAAACAGAATCTCAAGGTAGAAATACCACCAGCTTTTTTTTTTTTTTTTTTTTAACTGAGACAGAGTCTTGCTCTTTGCCCAGCCTGGAGTGCTGTGGCACTATCTCTGCTCACTGCAGCCTCTGCCTCCCAGGTTCAAGCAATTCTCATGCCTCAGCCACCTAAGTAGCTGGGACTACAGGCATGCGCCATCACGCATGGCTAATTTTTGTATTTTTAGTAGAGATGGGGTTTTGCCATGTTGGCCAGGCTGGTCTTGAACTCTTGACCTCAGATGATCCGCCCATCTCGGCTTCATCTGTGTTGAGATTACAGGCGTGAGTCACCACACCCAGCCAGCTAGCCTCTTAACATGCATTTGTATAAGTTTAACACTGCTGGAGGCTATAAGGCTTTCTAGAAAGATCTGGAAACTGACTGTCAAATAATAACATCAAAATGGGGGTTCTTGTTTTATCTTCTTTTTCTGAGAACTGAAACAGAGTCATCTTACATTTTCTGAAAGTAAACACCACCAGCTTCGCAGCCAAGTTCATCAGTTCTGTGCTATGTGTCTGAATAGGTATTTTCCCAGCTCTGTACATTTTCTGCTTCAAATACTTCATTTTCCCTTATGAAATTTACATAAATTATAATACTAATAAGTTTCTTTACCTACAGAGTGAAGGGGTGTCTGAAACACCTGGGCAAACAAAGGAACGTGAAGGTAACGAATTCCTTCCTCCAGAGGGGCGGCTCCACCCGGCCACTTGGGCCCTTGCTTTCCACCCCAGGTACTGTCACCTTCGGGGTAATGACGAGGAAGAATGCCCTGCCCTGCCAGCTGGCCTGGAAACCAGTGTGCCTTTCACCACCCTGACGCCCTGCGTGTCACCTTCCTCTTTCCCTCGCGCGGCTCCTACCTCTCTTCAGAGCCTTCCCTGCACTCCACCCTGCCAGAGATCAACCAACACGCCAGAGCTCGTTTGTCTGGGATGCTTAGCACCAGCTTAGCTCTTCAGTCAGTGGGATAAGGGGCCTCTTTCTTTCAGGCAGGGCTTTGCTCCACGACACGCTGGGTTTATGGCCCCCGTGAACGAAACCTGGTTCGGAATCCAATTCTTTAACAGATGTTCGTTCAAATGGTTATTTTCCATCCCTTGTCCGCAATTCCATTTTCTACCCATCTCTCCCAGCTCTCTGCCTGTGGGGGCTGACGCCCTGAGACCTGGGGGGTTCGTGCTTCTGGGTGGGTTCTGTGCTGGCAAGACATTTTATATCCTTTTCCCCTACTGAAGCCTTGTACTGTTTGAGTTGAGTTTGATCCTTTATTCTCAAGGTTTCCCAGATATACTACAATATCATCCACAGATAAGAGTTTTACTTCTTTTCCGATTCTTATGTCTCCAACTGGCTTCTGTGTCCACTTGGATTGGGTAATACCTCCAGGACGATGCTAAGTATTACAGAAGTGGAAGCAGTGGGTGTATCTTGGCCTTGTTTCTCCTGGCCTCTGTGGAAATGCTCTTAGGTTTCCCCAAGAAGCAGGATGCTAGCTTTAGGACTCTGGATCTCACCCACTCCCTCCCACCTTTGAGTCTTTGGAAAATACTATTTCCTCCCTTGCTCTTTCAGGCCCCGGTGGCAGAACTCCCCTCTCTGGGGACACCTCCATCGTGTGTTTTCCCTTCCACAGGATTCTGACTTGGATCCTGTGTTTGTCTGTGGCCCTGACGGCTGCAGGCACCGACCACAGGCTCAGCATGGTGGGATGGGCAGTATCCTCAACTCTGTTTCAACAACGACACTTCTGCTGGGAGAGGAGAATGGGCCCAGATGAAAAGCTGCCTTTCTCCAGGGTTTCCTGAACCTCCTGGTCTCTTTACCTTCATCCTGCCTCTTCCTACTCCGTGAAAAAGAAAATGCTTCCCATTTGTTAACTGTTGAGTGTATGCTGCTGTTTTATTTTGCTTGACATCTTATAATCAATCTTCTGTATATGTTTATATATGCTTTTCTATTTAAGCTGTTTTTTTTTTTTTTTTTTAAAATCTAAAAAACACAGTACCATACCGCCAAAGGTGTCAGGAAACACGCTCAAATAAGGAAGGGCTCCAAAGACTGCTTTGCCAACAAAATGCCAGTAAAATCTGAAACCCGGGTTCAGACACACTGGGAACGTTCCAAAATTTAAAACTTAAAGAACTTCTTTATTCCAGTAAATCAGCTTCCCTGTGAATACCATCAAAATCCTGGGCTTTAATGAGTAAGGGAATATCAGAGGAAGGGGTGGAGAAGGAAAGGATTTGGACGAGCACAAAATTTAATTTAAAAACTATTATGAGACGTTTAATTTCCCCTCCCCCAACCAAACACATAAATCTTTTTCATGCATTTTCTTTGTTTCAGTTTTTCCTAAAAAATCTGGAGAGGGAAAGGCATCTTGAACCATCTGAAATGACAGCGAGTCAGTGGAGTTTTTAATAATAAATACGTGTTTACTGGACTCCTATGAATTAAAGTGCCGTATTAGCTATATGGGAGGATCCAAAGAAATCGTAAGCAAAATTGCATTCTCACTGACTGTGTAATCAACCAGGGAGAAAAGACATTGACAGGAAGGATAACGAGTGATACAAGTCCTCGGGCCTCTTAAGGAGTAGGGACAACAGAGGTGTCAGAGTCCGGGCCAGGATGGCTCACTTTGGCAGGGGTGGTCAGGGCCCAGCACACCCCCAAGTGCACTGAAAGATGTGAGCATGTAGGGAGAATGAAGCCGGCCTTCACAGTTCATAATTCCATCCACAAGCATCACTGCGTGCAGCCACATTTCAACACTGGAACTTTCTGGGGCCAAGAAGCACTGAACATATTGCAAGAGCATGGACTTCCCAGGTTTTCACCAGGCCACGCATGAGCATGGGGTTGTGGGTGTCGGTGTGCCTCAGCACCGCCACGTCCGCTCCGAGTGCAGGTCCGGCTCAGTTTTGGATGTTCCTCCGAGAGCAGTCCTCCAGGGCCACTGTGGGACGAGGCACCTCTTTGGTAGGCCATTTACACTCCAGCACGGCCTCTGTTCCTAATCATGATGGGCTGCTGGTTCAAGGACCCCCTGCCACAGCCAGGAGGCACAGAAGACCCCACGAGGCACTTGGCTGGTAAGACCTGCAGGGGTCACCTGCCTAGGCTGAGCCTCAATCTCCTTGTAGATAAAACTGGGCTTCACTCCCCAGGAGCCTTCACTGCCCAGGGCTCCTAGGGAACAATGTGCCACGCTGCGTGGGATGCCCAAGCAGAGCTCTGTGGGTGTTTATTTAGCCACACTGGTTCCTCTCCCCTGGTTTCTTTTCATCATCAAATGGACATGATGGAGAGCTCCTTTGCGGTCTTTCTAGGAAAGGAGACAACACCTATATTGCCGATGCAGCCATTTTACAATCAGGCGCTGCTTCCTGGTCAGAGGTGCTCGACCGCAAGGATATTCTACAGAAAGAGAACTCAACTCTCTCCTTCCTACCTCACATGACCCTAAGGAAAGTTAAGAAAAGAGGAAAAGACCTGTGAAGATGCCTGATAAGCTGTCAGGGTTATGTAGACACTGGCTGCTGTTATTTATTGTTCCCTGGTTGATAAAATACCCAGGTCACCGGTGCCGATAACCAGACCCATCCCCTATCCACCAGCAGAGCTGCTAGGGCTTTCTGGAGAGATGCTGCTGCTTGGTTCCTATTTCCTTTGCTTTCTATCCCTCCGGTTGGCTTGAGTTTGATCATGCTAGATTCCCTCCACTCCCTCAAGCTTCTACAAAACTGTGGGGCCACCACTCCCCACAAAAGATAAAGCTAAGATGTTTCCTAGAGGTGGCATTTTGTCTTCCTGAAGCTGTTCTGTGCACAGGTCCTCTCCACACTCATGCCAAATGCTCAGTGAAGCGTCTTCCTGAATGTCCCTAAGGGGCATGTGCCACTGACAGAGCTGATGGGCACACCTCACTCCCACACATGCTGTGCCAAGCTCATGATTCCACTGCGCAGGGCCTGCCCAAGAGCGAGGCAAACACCACCACCACACAGCGACCCTTTGTCAATGGCGGGGACCTCAGTGGCTTCTCCATCGGCGGGGACCTCAGTGGCTTCTCCCTCGGAACTTGGGGCTGACGGGCCTCCGGACCTACTGCTACACGCTGGCCCACAGAGTGACCCTCATAAAGCCAAGAACAGTAAACAGAGCTTAACGTTCTAACGAAATCAAGATTGCCGGGTGTGCTTTCACAAAATGAAACTGCCTGGAACTTCTCATTACGTTTTTTATGATGAGCATTAAAATGCAAAGAGGAAGATTAAAGTTCCTGCTACAGACCAGAGCAGGAATGAGCGTGGGAGGAGGAGCTGTGGGTAGGGTCCGGGAGAGAGGTTTATGCACTGCATTACCGTTGGATATTATTATGTAAAATGAGTGTGTTATTAAAAGGATCCTGAAGTTATAAAAACTCAAAGGAACTTTTAGTGAGGATGAATAACTTCTTTGGTAAAGATGAATAACTCTCACGTCCTAGAGACTAGGGTGCAGTCACGTGCCAGAGCTCTTTAATTGCTAGTAGTTGGATTTCGTTGTTTTTGTAGGGCACTTTTTTTGTGGGGGAAGGGGCAGAAAGATTAGGAATACATTCTTTGATTAGGAGAGTTCTAGTGGGTATGAGAAAGTCCCTCTAGTTAGTAACCGCGTATCTTGATTATCCTACCAGAAAAAGGCAATAAGAAGACGCATTTCCTATGGCCATGACAGCCACCCGATATGATTTGTTTTGCTCTACTTCTTTTAATTTTTTTGTTTGTTTGTTTTGAGACAGAATCTCATTCTGTTGCCCAGGCTAAAGTGCAGTAGTGCAATCATAGCTCACTGCAGGCTTGACCTCCTGGGCTCAAGTCATCCTCCCACCTCAGCCTCCCAAGTAACTGGGACCACAGGTGTGTGCCACCGTGCCTGGCTCATTTTTAAAATTTTTCTAGAGACACAGTCTTGCTATGTTGCCCAGGATGGTTGTTCGACTTCTTAAACAGTACTTACCACCTCATCCATTTAATGTTACAAACACAATGAAATCAGTAAGTCTGAAAACTGTAGAGTGATGTGGTAATAAACATTTTTTTAAAGTGTAGTTCTACTTATTTTAAACACATTTAATTAACTAAAATTATAGCAGAGTATGGCTTTGGGCTTGATCTACTCAAGTAATTTACACATTTTCCCTATAATTTTGTGTCCATAAACTAGGAAATTTCCATGTAATCTGTGTCAAGACAATCACAGATTCTAAATTAGTGAAGACCAAAGTAATGTTTACCTTTACCATGGTCGGAAGTGTATAGGGTATTTACTTTATTAATTTTAAAAATTATGAGAGTAACCCCAACAGTCTGGAAAACAGAAACAAAAGATTTCATCATGCATACCAACACAAGGATTGCCACCTTATGCAGTTTCTAGTCCTTTCTCAAAGATGCATGTTTTAAGATTTTAATCTACGAATTAATAATTTATTGAAACCTGCTTTTTACTTTAATTGGTCTGAGCATTTCTGTATCTTGCCAGTCTTTCTGCTGATGGACAATATTCCATTGAGTGTGTACAGAGTACTTAACTGTACATGTTTGCGAGTATGAACTTTGCCATGTATCTGATCACTTCTTAAGGGTAGATTATTAGAAGTAGGATCACTGGGTCAAGGATATTAACTTTTTACAACTCCCAATGCCTACTGCCACACTATGCTTTTCAAGAGGTTGCTCTAATGTACACGCCCACTGGGGTTTGAACAAGACTTAAAAGTACCTGTTTCGTTATATCCTGGCCCATCCTGGATATTATCATTAAAAACCATTTTGGGCTGGGCGTGGTAGCTCATGCCTATAATCCCAGCACTTTGGGAGGCTGAGGCGGGCAGATCACAAGGTCAGGAGATCAAGACCATCCTGGCCAACATGGTGAAACCCCATCTCTACTAAAAGTACAAAAATTAGCCGGGTGTGGTGGCATGCACCTGTAATCCCAGCTACTCGGGAGGCTGAGGCAGGAGAATCACTTCAACCCAGGAGGCCGAGGTTGCAGTGAGATGAGATCACGCCACTGCACTCCAGCCTGGTGAGGGAGTGGGACTCCAACTCAAACAAACAAACAAAAACCATTTTGGTGCGTGTGTTTGTTGGCTGATATAGTGAGTGAAAACAGCCAACAAACACACCAAAATGGTGGAGGATTAGGAAGAGGGTCTCATGGTGTTTCCTTGGCTTTTCAATCAGATTGAAGACAGGAAACAACCACACAGACATATTCTGTATCTGGCTGCCTTTTCCATGATCTTATGCTTTTGTTCATCCACGGAGAAAAATGCAAAAGGACGCAGGAATGCTCCAATCTGGGCTGTGAAGGCTCAGACAGCAAGGAGGCTGCCTGCCCAGGAAGGCAGGTCAGAAGCTGCTATTAACCACTCTGGCAGGCCAGTGTTTCCGTCAGCCTTCAGAGCACTTCGGTTTCTGGAAGCAGCCGCTGGCAGAATTGTGGTGTTCTCTCCATGTAAAAAAAATGAGGAAGTCAGCAAAATGTTCTTAAGCCATTCCGTCCACCATTTTGCCCATCTGTGTTGATTTGGCAGTGGTGTTGACAAAGAATCTGGGTGTAGGACAATATGCTTTGTAAATAGAAGAAAATGAAATTAGAGGTGCAGGGGTGCCTTCGTTTGAGCTTGCTTGTATTTACAGTGGGTTAAGTATGCCTCGGCAGAGATCTTTGGGGACATGAATCATAATAGAAAAATATAGCAACATATGGGCTTGTCCAAAATAAAACCTGCTCACCGTGCCTCAGGTAACCCTAAGACACATCCTCTGTTACAAAAACAATTCAAATACATATCAAGTAGCAAGAATCGCATACGGAACCCCCACATAGGATGTCCAGGGCAACAACATGCAGACCCCCACCCCTGCAAGAGCTGAGCACACGCTGGCCCACACATCCAGGGCTCTGGGCAGCGGTGGCTGTTCAGTGAGGCCGCTTTCAGCATTTGCGAGAAGCCGCTCACCAACTGCCAAGTTCCTGCTGGGTCGGCCAAGAGGTATGAACCAAAAATGAAAAAACATGAAAGGTTTGTTTTTTAAAGGCAATACATCAAACATAAAAAGAGCCCTTTTGTATGAATTTTCGGTGTGGGAGCCAGAGAGGAGAAAAAATCATTTTCCCTCCTGGGAGGAAGCAGTTTGACCTCACCTGCGACTTTTCTCTTACGGTGTGGATTTTTCTCACCCCATTAAATGTAACCTACTCTAGGTGGGTTACTACCATGTGAGAGAAATAGAGAGTGATGGGGAATATGGCAGACAGGCAGGCTGGGGCTCAGACAGAGCGCCGAGCATCCTGGACGGTGGGTCCTCGAGGGCCATGGAAGCGGGTGCCACAGTGCTGCATGGAATGCAGCTGCTCCAAGGGGCCTGTTTGCTAGACACACAAGGATTAAGTTTCCATGGCTCCAAAACCTTTGCAGCCTCTCACCCCCATGGCAAAAGCATTCTTTGCAAAAGGAAAGGAAAAAAGAACAACCAAGTTAGAATGGGGTTATCTTCTTACCACTTTTACAAAGAAAGGGCTGGCTGGGATGGACACACCAGGCTTCCTACTGTGAAGCCGTCAGAAAAGCAGCAGAAAAAACCAACGTAGCAGTTAGGTGTGGACCAGCCAGAGACAGGAACAAGCGAGCCTTCAAACCTAGTAGGTGAGTGTGCTACCTGTCAGGGTTCACAGGACTTTGCTCTGAAGAACAGTAAAAGACCATCTCAGCACCAGGTCCCAAAATCCCCTTCCCATTAACCAGGTGCCAATAGTGAAACCTAGAAGAGGACCCTGGATAAATCACCTGGCGGCTACCCCGCAGGCTCCCCGTGCTAAGCTCTGGGGACTGGCAGCCTTTTCTTCTGTCACACAGCAGGAGAATGAGCTCACTTTGGTATCTGTGTGACCAGGGATGGCTGCCATCTGTGTGTCACTGTTAGCAGTGGTCAGAGCAGAAGGAGCAGGTGGAACCATGTGAAATTCCTGACATTCAACCGTTTGGACCTGCAAAAATGGCTCTTTCCTTTGATTTACCCTGATGATAAGAAGAGGAGGAAGGGAGGGAGGGGAAGGGAGGGAAGGGAGGAGGAGGAGGAGGACCATGATCGTCAGCCAATTGTGCTACATCAGTCCAGAGTGAGCTGCTACTTACAATTTCATTTCCTCCTTGGACCAACAGGAGCAATGACAATCCCCATTTGTAGATGAGGCACCTGCTCAGAGAACTTAAGTTACTCATCCAGGGTCACATGGCTGGTAAGAGGCATGCCCAGTACCCAGGACAAACATTCATCCCCAAGTAATGAAGCTGACGACCTGTGACTCACTCCAGAACCACGAGCTGTTACAACACGCAGTGCCTCCTGAGCCAGCAGCCAGGGGCAAGAACGAGAGGACGCAGGGAGAGGCTCTGGGGAAAGGGTTGAGTCCCCTCAGACATGTGACCCCCAGGCTTTCCAGAGTGACTCAGGTGAGGACAGCAAAGATGGCAAAATGCTGTCTAGAGCTTCACTCTGCCCATCACCCCATCCACTTGGTTTCGTTTCCCTTTCGTTTGCATGTGTAGTCACATGCTCAGCATCCTTGGGGGCAACTGCGGTCCTCCAGAACCCCAGGCTTTGCAGTTGGACTTGAACCCCTCATGTGCTTTTGATCCCTGCTTAAATGACCTGATTGGAGTTGTTGAGATCTTTAGTTTAAGTCAAATAAGTCTTCTATTGCTCCATTCACTTCTGCACATTGCCTTAGGTACCGATCCATTTTCTCTATGACCCCCGGTGCTTACATGAGTTCTAAGAACATCCACAGGTGTGTGCCTGTTGGAGGGCTCATAAGAACACGGGAGAGCAGGATGCAATCTTTTTTTTTTTTTTGAGACAGAGTCTCGCTCTGTGGCCCAGGCTGGCGTGCAGTGGTGCAATCTTGGCTCACTGCTACCTCTGCCTCCTGGGTCCCAGTTCAAGCAATTCTCCTTCCTCAGCCTCCTGAGTAGCTGGGATTACAGGCATGCACCACCATGCCCAGCTAATTTTTGCATTTTTAGTAGAGACGGGGTTTCTCCTTGTTGGCCAGGCTGGTCTTGAACTCCTGACCTCGTGATCCACCACCCTCCTCGGCCTCCCAAAGTGCTGGGATTATAGGCATGAGCCACTGCGCCCAGCCAGGATGTAATCCTATTGGTGTGTCACTTTTAGCCTGAGAAGCAAAAAAGTGGAGTAAGCTGGTAGGATCAACTGTTATTTTTATATTAAAACAAACACGTACCAGAATTATGCAGTAAAAATTATGCAAAATTTACAAGCATGTTAGAGATAAATCAGGCCCTAAAGAAATTTAGTGGTAGTCAGAAGTTACATAAACGGTCAGGCATGTGGCTGCTGGTGTAATATTGTCCCTTTACAGCCAAACGACCTTGGACAAGTTACTTAACCTCTCCCATTGAAAGCATCTCTCATGAAGACGCTGCTTCAGTCATAGGGTTGTTATGAGGATTTACCAAGTTAGTACCTATGTGGACAGCTGTTTAGAAGCCTCAGACCACCCTGAGAATGTGCTTTCAGACCTGCCCTGGATTCTTAGCACGCAGTGCCTCCTGGTACTAAGGATGAGCTGGGGCGGGATGGGGTTATGCTTGGCTCATTCTGGCCTCCCCGGAGCAACGTTTCCAAAGGGGCGATTTCTGAGCTCCTGGGAGCAAACCCGTGAGGATACAGATGATTCGGTAACTTTGTACCAGGCCCTCTCCAGGCTCTGGGGTTGTTTCTGTGAACAAACACTCTGTCTCTGTACCCAGGGAGCTGGCATTCTAGTACGTGTGTGCGAGGGTGGGGGAGAGGCAGGTAAATGCATAATATGTCAATGCAGTGAAAACAAAATACAGCAGATAAGGAGTAGAAGGAAGGACAAAGGATGGAGTGTTCAAATGGTCCCCAAAGGCTGCTACGATAAGGCATCTGTCCAGAGAGAAGTAGTGAGGGCATACCACGAAGACATGTGCCAGAGGACTATTCCAGGCAGAGGCAGCGGCAAGGCCAAAGGCCCTCAGTGGGTTTGGAGAGGAACAAAAAGGTGACCAGTGTGGCTGAAGCACACTCTGTGTATGGAGCTGGAGGAAATAGGAATAAGGGTTATGCTGGTTGCGGGGGCAGATTTGGAAGTGTGCAGGTCATGGTAAGAACTCTGGATTTTTTATTGAATGGAGTAGGAAGCAACACGGAGCCTTTCTAAGCTAAGAGGGATGAGATAACTAAGTTGCATTTTAAAGGAATTCACCCGGCTGCTACATGGAAAACAGCCTGGTGGAGGGGGCCCCCAGCTTGAGGGCTGTGCGCTGGTGCAGGGGAGAGGGTGCTGGGTGGGCTGGGGCATGCATGCCAGCAGGAGGAACAGATCTGTTCTGCACATTTTGAAAGTGGAACCAACAGGATTTGATGATGAACTGAGCTCCTGAAAGAAAGATGGAGTCAAGGGTGAGTTCACGATTTCTGGCATGCACAACTCAAGGAAAAAGTGATGTGCCGTTTCCCAAACGTGGGAGGCAAGGGCTGAGCAGGCTGGAGGGTGGAATCTGGTGCTGGGCTTGGATGTGGCAAGCATAAGATGTCTATGAGACAGCCCACGGAATCCAAGGAGAAGTCTGGAGTGGGAGGGAGAGGTCTGGGCTAAGATATTCATTTGGGAATCATTATCGAGGAGATGGTTCTTAGAACCGTGAGACAAAGAGAGGACAGATAGGGGATGAGCTGGGCTGGAGAGGGGAAGACATCTGATTAACCTGACTTTGTTCTCTGGCAAAGGCACCAGGTTAAAAATTCAGAAACTCACATCCCTGGTTTCTTTTTAGCAAACACGAAGCATGGTGACCAAGCCATGTCATCACACTGGAACTGCAAAAAAGAGAAGAAAGGAAATGTGCTTCGTCTTCTACAAGGACACACTGATGGCGCTCAGCTAGCCAGCATCTAGGTCCCACAGAGGACAGGAGGGATCCGGAAACACTGAGGTCCCCTCCTGAGAGGCTCATGCCCTCACATACTTTCTTAATATATTCAAAATGGGAGTAAATGACAATATGCATCTTCCCAAATACTGAGGGTTCTGGACACAAGCTACTGAAATAGATTTCATAGTTGCTATGCTCCACACTCTGCCTAGCATATGGTAGGCGTTTTATAAACATCTGATGAATAGTTATGAATATTTCTAACAGAAACCAGAAATTTTGGAGCCATGACTCCTTTACAGCTCAAGAAATATGCAGAATTGTATTCCCTGAGAGACAAATGTCTGAAGGCCCCAAGCAGTCCAACCCTGTCCTGTCACAGCCTGGGACATCCTGCCTTAGGGAGTAATTTATTACTAACTGTGGACAAGCTCTGTTTCCCTTTTGGAGGAATTGAGGGCAGAGATCCTGCCATTAACTCCTCCCCCAGTGCCTGGGATAATGCCCTGTTCACAGCAAATGTCCAATACATCTAAATAAATGTCAAATGAATGAGCGAATAAATATTCATTAAAAATTAACCAAACAGTTAATTTAGGTCATTCACTGGAAAAAAGAAAAACAGTGAAACTAGAAAAGCATCTTTTTCATTTAAAAGGTTAATTAAGGACAAGGTTTTAAAAAATATTTTGGTGGCTTAAGTAAACCAAGCACACCTGGGACTCAAAATGGTTGCAATCTGTAACTCTGAAAACAGCCCATTATGTCCCATGAATTAGAAAATGAGGGAAACTGCCTGACTCACTTCATGATTCTAGTATAATCTCAATTCTTCAACCAGATAGTGAACAAGAAAACAAAAAACCCCAAGCACTTATACACACAGATGTGAAAATCATGAATAAATGCTAGTTAACTGAATTCAATGCTGCATCTTATGTGTATTATAATCACATATTGTTTATCCTAGAAATGCAAGGATGGTTTAACATCAGAAAAATGTATCAACATAATACATAACGCATGGGTGGGCAAAATGAGGAAAATCACATGATTTTCTGAATAGATGCAGAACAGACATTTGGTAATTTCAGTAGCCCTAGGCCAGTCCAAATGATTTATTAGTCTAGTCATTTAATGATTTTACTAGATTCTCTAATTCTCAAAAGGATGTTTCTTTTTACTATTTAAACATTTTACAGCAATCTGTCTTAGATGTATCGGCAGGGCCCAGGAGAGCTGTGAGGGACCAGGACTCGGATAATCCAGGGCGTTGGGAGACTCCCCCAAACCGGATGATCCCATGCACCATTCAAGCCTTCCAGTCTTCCCATAGAATCTACCAAACGTTATCAGGGCCACTAACAAAGAAGGAAGAAAATTTCAATCTTAGCTCTCCCTTTGACTCTTCCACTGAGGGATATGTGGGGGACCCGTGTTAATGAATACTAACTTCCAGAAATAAAAATTCAAGAGAGACAAGCAACGCAGCACCTACAGAAACAAAAATAATCAGACCTAAATCCACAAGTTTATTAAAGTGATTTTTATCATGATCTTTTTTTTCCCTGCAATGGAATCTCACTCTGTTGCCCAGGTTAGAGTACAGTGGGGTGATCTGGGCTCACTGCAACCTCCACCTCCCAGGTTCAAGCAATTCTCCAGCCTCAGCCTCCCAAGTAGCTGGGACTACAGGTACACACAACCACGCCCATCTAATTTTTGTATTTTTAGTAGAGACGGGGTTTCACCATGTTGGCCAGGCTGATCTCAAACTCCTGACCTCAGGTGATCCACCGGCCTTGGCCTCTCAAAGTGCTGGGATTACAGGCATGAGCCATGGCTCCCAGCCTACCACGATCTCTCTTAACACTGCCCTGACATAACTTACGGCTATACCATCCAAAGACATTATTTTGTGCTATCTGGAAAATCTTCCAATCTGGCCTTAAAACAAATATTCAGCAACATAATAGAGTGGTAATGTCAGAAAAGAGTATTGGCTCCCATATCCACAGTTGTTTAAATAGCATTTAAGACCAACATTTTGTAAATATTATTAGACATAATTCTATTTATTTTTCTTATTATTTAACATTAAAATATAATAAAGATATTCTTTTTCTCCTAGCTTTGCTTATGTTTGTGTTTTCATAAAAGGCAGAGGGGAGAACTAACGATTAATCAATGAGCTGTGCATCACTCGACAAGTTCCCTGTGTAAAAAGCTCTAAGTTAACATCTTTGCAAAAACATTATGAAGAATTTCCCGATAATCCATTTAAACATATGAGATTAATGAGGAATTAAATGCATCTGCACTTATTCTTGGTGTGTGGACTTCATCTGTTTCTCAAAGCTGAACTGAGCCAGAGCCTGCTCAGCACAAGAAAAAATGAGAAGGTTAATGGAGAGAGCCGTTAGCATAGGATGCAATGGTGTGCAACTTGGTGGGCACACATGGTCTGAAGGCTCACCCTGCCCTGATGCCTGCATTCCTAATTCTGTGCATTCACATGTTGACTCAACAATGGTTTATTGAGCATTTACTATATAAGGCTGTTCTAGGGACCGAGAAATACAGCAGTAAATCAAGTAGGCTTACATTTTGGCAGGAGGAGGAGTCAGACACTCAACAAATATGCAAATACATATATATTGGGTTGTGGGGTTAGAGAAAAAGTAGTGGGAGCTAAGGATAGTGGGGGGAAGGCCTCTCTGATAAGCTAACATGTGAGCAGAGACTTGAAGGAAGTGAGAGAATCGGCAAGCTACCTTGGGGAGGAACGATCTGGGCAGGGGGAAGACTAAACACAAAGGATGGAGGTAGTAGTGTGTGCTTGACCTGAGGCCCAACAAGGAGGCCCAGGCCACCGGATGAAGTGTGTGTACACGTGTGTGTATGTGTGTACAGGTATGTGTGTGTGTGTATGTGTGTGTGCAGGTATTTGGGGGAAGAAGGGAGGCAATCACACAGGGCTTCCAGGGAGATGAGGACTATGAATTTTCACTTAGCATAATATTTTTAAGATTCACCCATGCTGTCATACAAATTAATATTTTGTTCCTTTATATTGCTTGGATTCTTAGTTGTATTCTAGTAATTTGTTTATCCATTCACCAAATGATGACTATTTAGGTTGTTTCCAGTTTGGGGTTAAATAAAGCTGCTATGAATATCTACATACAAGTCTTTGTATGGACAAGTGTTTTCATTTAGCTTGAAAGCCATCTATCTATCAATTGATTGACTGACTGACTGATCTGTTCACTATATATCATTCAGTAATGCCACTCCTAGGGATATACCCGAGATAAATTCCAGACTGTTTTCAAAAGTGGCTGTTATCATTCTGCTTTCCCACCAGTAACACATGAGAGTTCCAGTTTCTCCACATTCTTGCCAACATTTGGTACTGTCAGTCTTTTTTAAGTTCAGCCCTATTAATGCATGTGAAGTGGTATCTTATCATAGTGTTAATTTGCACTTCTCTGAAGACTGGTGACATTGAGCATTTTCTCATGTGCCTTTAGGAATTTATATATTTTCTTTGCTGAAGTGTCTTTTCAAGTTTTTGCCTTTTTAAAAAATTGAGTTGTCTTAATATTGAGTCGTAAGGTTCTTTATATATTCTGGATATAGGCCCTTTGTCAGATATATGTCTTGCAAATATTTTCTCCCAGTCTGTGGCTTACCTTTTTCATTTTTAAAATGTGTTTTATAAAGAAAAGTTTTTTTTAGATCAAAGTCCATTTTAATCATTTTTCTTTTATAGTTCATGCTTTTTGTGTCTCATTTAAGAAATCTTTCCCTACTCCAATGTCACAAATATATTCTCCAAGGAGCTTAATAGTTTTTGCAACTAAATTTGGGTCTAGGTTCCGTTTTGACTTAATTTTTCAAT
The DNA here is from genome assembly GCF_003255815.1 of Theropithecus gelada. Classification (NCBI taxonomy): domain Eukaryota; kingdom Metazoa; phylum Chordata; class Mammalia; order Primates; family Cercopithecidae; genus Theropithecus; species Theropithecus gelada. The sequence goes on along the minus strand of NC_037670.1, from coordinate 26,058,405 downwards.
ATGGTGTCATGTAACAGTTGAGATTTTTTTCCTATGCAGGCAGAGATGTTCAGTGGTTCAAGTACCATTTATTAAAATGGCTATCTTTTCTCCACTGAATGACCTTGGCACTTCTATCAAACATCAACTGGCCACATACAGGTGAGTCTACTTCTGGACACTTATCCCATTCCATTCATCTGTATATCTCTATCCTTACACCAACATGCATGGTCTTGAATAATGGGGCAAGTTAATTTTAAGATGTCTCCTGGATATGTAAAGATTAGATATCCGAGTTAAACTACTGTTTATTTATATATCCAGACAGCAAATAAATGTGAGAATCTGGAGGTGAGGGAAGAGATCAGAGATGTCAACTTGGAAACCATCAATTTAGAGATGACTGTTAAGGCAGGGGACTAAGGGACACTCTATAGGACACGGATAGAGAAGGGAAGGGGCTGCGGCCTGAACGCCCCACCTGCATGCCCACTCATGTACTTTCGTCGGCCTGTGTTAATGAAGTGCTGGGTCTCCCCAGCCTCTCTCATCTGTAGGCAGTGCCCACAACGTCCAATACAGTTCCATCCAATTTGGATCTGCCAGATTTCCAAGGAGTAGAAAACTTGACCCTACAAATCAGAGTCCCGAATTCAGCCCAGAGGCTCAGAAAGTTGCTCCAGTTTTCTAAGCCTCAGTTCTCAAAAAGTTGGAAAAATAGAAACTCAGTAACTAGCCAAAATCATAGGGTTGTTTGTGGACAACTAATAAGAATAAAACATAAACATTTAAACACGCAAGCCCCGTGAGGAAAATCCAGCCGTCCCTCTTTCTAATCAGGGTGGTGTGAGTTTCCTATGATCCATTCCCACATTTATGAACCGTGATCAACATTAGCCACCGAAAACACAGGAAAAGAGCATCCGGACAAGTCACCGTGAGCTCAAATGACCCCGCAGACTCCGCGGCCAGCTCGACCCCACCACTCCATCATCAAAGAGGACCATGGTGAGAGCCTGAGGGATGAGGCACTACTTGTTGATGCTGGCAGGGATCAGCAGAAACAGATGTTTTCATGCTGAAAACAGAAGACACAGATGTGGGCACACCTAGAATGCACTCCTGGCACACAGTGGGTACTCCGTAAGTACTTGGTGAACAAACAGACACAAAGAAACAGCAGTCATTTGAACCATCAGCTGAGAAAAACACAGACTCTGTGACCAAGCTCTCCATCAGGTACGGAACAGAGGCAGTCACAGGAATAATAACAGTCATAAGGAGAGCTGAGGGTGGCTCCCTGCCGGTACCGCTCTTAGCAGTTTACAGGAAATTATTCATCCTGTGGAGCAGCACTATTATTAACCCTGGAGTACCAGTGAGGAAACAGAGGCAGGAAGGTACTAGAATTACTCCCATTTCATAGGTTAAGGAAACTAAAACCTACCGAAGTGGCAGGGCTGGGACTTGAACCTAGGTCATCAGGCTATGGGGTTCCACAGACTACGGCTCAGCTATGATACTATGCGATATTCTCTCCCATCTTCAGAATGTTTGCTTCACTTCAAGTAAAAGACAGTAACTGAAAATTCTCTTTCCATCATCTGTTGCCTTAAAACCACCTCACTCAACAAAACTTCAGAATGCAAGCCCAGGTATTATGGAACCCACCAAGAATAGTGAGTTCAGTGTTGGCTGCCATTTCTACATGGACAGTGTTAATTCCCTCCACTGAGTTTAGGGGTGGAGAGTGGTGCTGAAGGAAAGAGATGAGATGACAAGCCTGAAGTGGCTTCATCACAAAGCATCTATGGCTGTGTTATGTAGCTGTGTCATCCGTGGTGACATTCGCCTGAATGGAGATTCTATTATGGATATGGTTCTGGGATGCCTGATGCTGACGGCATGGGACATGCAGGAAATTTATGTATTTCCTACATAAATATGTGGCTGGACATATTTATGTAGGAAAATTAAAGAACGGACTGGTCAATCATTGGTAAGCCGTGAATGCCCCCTCAATGATTACTACTGTTATTCGTGTCAGCCAAAACACACCCAGTTCACAACAGAGACGCAAGCAACTTTTCAACCTGCAACTGTCCACTAGAAATTTATTTTAGTAGTTGCCTCTATCCTATGATATTTTACAAGTCAGGTTATCATGCATAATTAGCTCTCCAGCCCAACTCATCTGTGCCACATTCTATTATAACAATGGGAGAGGGCATGACAATCAAGAAAAGGAAAAAAACACAGGCGTCTGTCTCATAGTTCAATTTTAACAGGAATAAAAATAATTTGAAAGAAAGAACAAACACGTAGATCAGGGCCACATCTGCCATCTCATTGCAAGACACATGCCCGTCCTGTCTGCAAAGCTTTTGGTATAGCATGTCTGGTTCACAGTAAGTGCTCAGATATTAATTTGCTTCACTGTGAGTAGTTATGTTCTATTTATGAAAATTGCAAACAGATTGATTTCCTTCCTTTGTTTTTTTAAAAATTTTTAGATTTTTTTATAGAGACAGTATCTAACTGTGTTGCCTAAGCTGGTCTCAAACTCCTGGTCTCAAGCAATCTTCATGCCTTAGCCTCCCAAAGTACTGGGACTACAGGTGTGAGCCACTGCATTCAGCATTGATCTCCTTTTCATTTGCACTTTTAGCAGCAATATGATATATATAATATTCTTTAATAACAATATTCATAATGTATATGATGTAAGGTATATAACAATACAACTATTTTATATGCTAACAGTAGCAAATAATATTCTCTTTCAAAATTGTGATTCATCAAGGTAGACTAACATTAGCTGAAACAAGTCCAACTGCAGAGGCCCAAGTCCAGGGCTAGTCAGGCAGCTCTCCTCCAAGCGGTGACTCAGGGCCACAGGCCTCTTCCAACTTGGGATGCCGCCATTTTCCCACAAGACCTCCAAGATCGCAGCAGAAGGGGAAAGGGACAGTGGGAGAATCTCATGGGCCAGGCCTGGAAGAAGTGTACTTCATGTCCGTCTGTCTGTTGGTTGTCTAGGCAATGTCAGCCCAACTGAAAGGGGACTATGTACCCAGGAGAAAAATGAAATAGGTTTGGGAATCACGTACTATTTTCTCTGCGATAAACATTTTCTCCATGGATAATTAACATCTGCCTTTTATTTTACACATGTTTACATGGCACTTTTCACTATGTCTTATTTATTCATTCAGAAAATTTAGTCAATTTAAAAAAGTTGAAAAGCTGCTATTGTTATTGTCATTTTCCAGGTGAAGAAACTGCAGCTTGGAGGAGTCATGTAGCATCCAAGCAGATGAGTGGCACAGCCAAGACTTCATTCCCTGACCTCTGCATCCAAATCTCAAGCCATTTCCACTTTTCTTTGCATCGTATTAAACTTCAAGAAGAACAGAGTTCCTGTGATAAAACAGATTTATGACAGAAGTAGGGTTACCTTTTCACTCCCAATGAGATTCAATGTCGTGTAATTCCATGAAAAAAGGCACTATCCCCGCACAATTCATGGGGTGGAATCAACAGAACAGCCTGAGGGCAGGCTTTCGCCAGTCCATAGTCATATATTAGCCAGTACAGGGAGTGTTTCAAAACTGAAATAGAAGTTAATATCCTGATAACCTCAAAATAAGACCTCTAATTCTTATTTTAGAGGTCAAAGAGAGAGGTGCAGATATGGGTGAACATGATTAAATCAAAATTAACGGATGTGAAGAAAAACTCTGGGCGATCAGAGTCCAGTTCCTAACCCTGTCCCCTTAACTAGACATGAAACCCATGTGGAATACTCATTGTCATGGTGACAACTGGGTGGATGGAGTTTGAAGACAGGTCAGAACACACTACTAGGTCGACAAAGCCCAAGGCGTCACTGAGCTGGGTGTGAAGTGGCTGTTCGGCACATCTTCTTCCATCGACAAGCCGGCCTTCGTGATGGGAAGGAGGCTCATGCACGGTCTTAGTAGCTGAGTCCACTCCTGCAGGCAGGGAGCAGGGCGGACAAAACGTCCCCAGCTTCCTTCTCCATGGTCTCTGCCTACAGAGCATCAGTATTTCGATGTTCAGGATGGAATAGACTTCCGTAACACTGAAAGCAGTGATTTTCTCTTTTCAAAACAAGGTGTCGTGTGCAGTATTAAATCTGGATTCCAGAAACGCTTGCACAGGGCAACCTTGTGTGCAGAAGTTTATTGCCAAGGTTCCAGTTTATGCCCACGAGGCGCACAGTGAGGCTCCTGGAGGAAGCAGCTAGCTTTTGGCGTTCCTTACAGAGCTCAGAGCCCCGACAGGTTTTGGCTGGAAGGAGTATCCCGCGACTGATTTATTCCTCAATTGCAGTTATTTTTTTCTCTACATGAATCATTTCCATGTTTCCAAAGCAGAAGTAGAAAGAAAAAAAAAAACTCATAAGGTGAAAAAAATTTCCAAAGTTTTTTTTTTTTTTTTAAAGCCTGTAATATGGGAATGGATTTGCTATCAAACACCCATTTCAGGAAACCATCAGATAGAATCGGGCCATTTGATGGGCAATTGGGTCTCAATTTCCCCATCAGGAACAACGTCTGTGCACACATACATACACACATTCACTCCCAAGTCATACACCTCACCAGACCATGAGCTTTTAGGGAGACCACATTCCAGCCAGGAAGGCAGTTTCCTTTTCACTGTACTAACATAATGCTTCATTACACCAAGACACAGCACTCTCCGATCTGCCAGGTCAATAAAGAATGAAGCTTAAAATTTACAGTCACCTTTACAAAGCTAAGCATTTCAACCTTAAATGAATGTGCGGTCCACCAATCCGCTTCCCCAGCCTGGGGCCAGCTCTTCCTGTGGCTCAAGCTCAAATGATCTTCCACGGGGTCCATTAGTTCCTCTTGGCTGGTCCCTGGGTTCAATGCAATGCTCCTAGCAGGTACGGTAACTGCCGCTCATCTGAAACTCCCAAGTTACACTCCGCCTCACTGACAAGGGCATGCGGCACTGCCTCCTATTCTGTTTTGTGGGTTCTTTGATCACCAGAAGGAATTTCGAGCCACTGTGCTAAGTAAATCAAGTTACTCACAGAATGGGATCCCGGAACCCGCTGGGTTCCTCCATATACCATCAGAAGCTGAGCTTGTCCAGAGGCCACTGAAGGGTCTGCTCAAGAACCCTACAGCAGGTTGTCCCAAAATTACCCACCATGACCTAGGTAGCTGACTAAATGCCACAGCCCACCTGAAGTTTCCCCAGGCAAACACCTGGAGTGTCTCATGACTAAGCAAGATGTCCTATGGAGCTAAAAATAACCCTCCTATCCCTTCTTCCTCCTGCCATCCCCATCTCTCTGACCCTCTGTGGTCCTCAAAGGGCATTCGAGATTCAGGTCTCCTGGCCAGAATGTGGGCAAGTGCTTGTATTTATTTGCTATTTACTAACTGCTGCCACAGTAGATGGCATTTCTAACACAGGATAAAACATCTACCAACACCACCAGGTTTTTGGTATTCTCTATGTGACTGTTAAAATAAAACTGGACCTTGGCTACCTATAATGAATGAGCCAAGTAAAAGCACCCCAGTCCTGGCATCCAATTCTATCAGCTGATATTTGACACAGGTTTGACAGTTGACAAACTGTCTCTCCACGGTTCCAACCTCTTAACAGCTCCATGAGGTGGCAGGGCCAGTACGATCATCCTTGTTTTGTATCTGAGCAAAGGACATTGCGGAGAGATTAAGCAAGGCCACAAAATTGGTGAAGGATTCCGACTTTCCACTACAGCAAGAGGTCTCAGTGCATGGCTAGCCCTAGGTGATGCCAGAAACATGACAACATAAGTAAGATTTTTTTTAACAGTAAAGCAAGCAAGCCAGTAAGATGTCCAGTTTGGGAAATATGAAGTTGGCAAGGACAAAAGATGCCTCCACATTTTAAAGGAAAAAACAAAATCTCTCTCTCAGTTAACCTCATTACTCCATCAAGAATAACAGCAGAGTCAAGGTATCCCCTGGAAGCGGGTCAGGTTCGTGTCTGCACCGTCTTCTTGCTTCCAGGTACCTTCCTCGTCCCAGGCCGCAAGGAGTCCGGGCCCGGCTCTGGGCGCTGTGTTTACAGGCAGGGCGGCAGGAAGGACATGACCTCCCCGGCTTTGCGGCAGGTTAAGCAGCCTGATTGAACGTGGCTGCTAATTAAGGGCCCCTCTCATCTGGCAGGGCCACCGGGGTACCTTCTGCACTTGTTCATGACCACAGCACCTCGCTCAGAAATTAACTCTTGATGAGTGCAGACAGGGGCCCAGCTGGTCCTCCCGAGTCCTCCCAAGTAGATAAATGAAGTGTAATAAGAACGCCGCTGACTGCCAAGGGAAGAGGGGCTCTCCGTGACCTCTTGGTAAAATCCAGAGTATACTTTTACCGTGACTTAATTCTCTGCACTGGGGACACCTAATGTAGCCAGGAATGGTGTGAACAGACCACTAGCCACAGGGACAGCATAGAGGTGTCCATCACCAGACGTCCACTTCATGAAATAAGAGTTAAAAGAATAAAGAGGCGATTTATGAGAAACTAATTTTCAATTGGCAAATATTTTCGGGAGGGGTGATGACCTACTTTTCTTCGTAACTCTTCATGGGCCCAGGAACAACGGTGGCTCCTATTACAGTTTGCAAATGGTACAATCATTCCGCTCAGGTTTAAAATACTAAATGCTCAGCTTCTATCACTTACAGAGGGATTCTTTCCCTGAAGCTCTATGTAAGGAGAGGAAAATTGCGGCCATCATTGTCCAGGCCTCCCAGATATAGAAACTTGGTAGGCAGACATGTTCTGGGTCACACAGCTAAGCTGTACTGACATGCCACTCGAGTCCAGAGGTATCGCCACTGAGTTCGGCGTAGTCAGGACCAGAGCCTTTTCCACCATTCATCTCAGGAAGCCAACACGCACAACTGGTAACGGGGAGGGCTTGGAGCTAGGAGACTGGGAACTGTGCGTGGTCAGAAGCCACCTCATTGCCCTGGCCACAGTGTGGCTCCCTGTGTGACATCGTCTTTGAGATACGACAGAGACAAAAAGCAGGCTGCGAGCCCCTGCTCTGGACTCCAGATCGTGATGAAGTCTCATCTTTCTACAACTTTTGAAAGAAGCAAGTGAGGTTTCCAAAAAAAAACAGGTGAAATGAAAGGTGACGGTCAGTGTGCTATCTTTTGACCGCACAGCAAACAAGTGGTTGCCGGGCTAGAAGCAAGATGGAAAGATGAAGAAATGGGCAGAAAAGGCATTTGGTGCCTTGATGGAAAATTTCAAAAATAAAAGGGTACCAAGGTGGAACTAGAACAATTCCCAGAAGACTAAATGTGGGAGGAATGGGCCGAGGTAGGGGAAGTCAGTAGAGACTCTAAGTGGTTTAAGAGAGCGTATTAGTTATCTACTGCTGTGTAATGAATGCAAAACTAAGCGGCCTAAGACAACTTAAGAAACCCATGGTTTCCGTGTGCCTGGAGTCTGGGTTGGCTTAGCAGGATGCCTTTAGCTCAGGGTCTCTCACAAGGCTGCACTCAAGGTGTCAGCGGAGACTGCAGTCATCTCAAGGCTTGCCTGGGGGGTGGCTCTGCCTCTACTTTGTCCCCTCCCAAACTCATCTGTAGGCTGCTGCAAGCCTCGGTGCCCCCATAGCTGCTAATCTTTTGCCATGGGGCTACTCATAGCACATCAGCTTGCTTCCCTCAGAGCTGGGGGTAAGGGGAAGTGGGGGAAGAGGAAAAGCAAGCAAGACAGAAGTCACCCAGAAGTGCAAAAAAGGAGAGCCATCCCATTACTTTTGCCATATTTGATTTGTTAGAAGTGATCCAGTAGGTCCGACCCACCTGCAAGGGGAGGGGCTTATGCAAGAGCATGAAAACCCGAGGACAGAGACCACTAGGACCAACAAAGGCTGTGGACCACAGAGAGACTCTTCATTCACGGGATAAACCTGGAGCCTGATTCTCCCACGGTGAGCCTCCTAAAATGATAGAAATTATGGAGGGAGGCCACATGCTAGGCCACATGTCAGCATTATTATTGTTCATCATTCATTCAGGGCCCACAAAAGCGAGAGCATGTCCATACGGGTGTGGATTTTAAAATCAGGAAAGCAGGCCAGACTGAATTCATGCTTAGGCACAGCTGCTCAGAACTGACCACCCTAAGGGGCCCACTGTTAATAACTCATCCTTTCTGAGGATCCGCCCACTGCCTGGTGTGGCTGCTGCCACTGCTCAGCTCTGTCCCCTGCCCTGAGAAACGTGTGCTTCCAGAGGTTCGTCCTCACAATAATAACCGCTAACGCTGAGTGAGAGCACATGATGGTCAAGTACAGAGTCTGGCACTTTATATTCATCACCGCATTTCGTCCTCACAACGACCCTGTTCTGTGGATCGGGATGGGTGCGTCAGGAGGTGGGAGACCCTGTCGTTTGGGCACTGATCAGTGCCTGAATGTTCTCAGGGACACTCCCCTGCATTAAAGCCGACAGTTAGACATTAACAGCTCTCATGACTCAATATATTAACTGAATCGTTATATTATGGGCACACTGCACAACCGTTCACTTAGAAAATCTAAAAGAATCAGCTAAAAACGATTAGAAAAACTTAGTGACGTATATAAAAGAAGACTATAGAAACACTACCGTGTCACTTTAGGACTCTGGTAATAGCTTAAAAAGTAAGTTTTGTGATAACTCATGTTCATTGTAGAAAATCTAGAAAATAAAAAAAAAAAAAGTAAGACTAAGGCATTAAGTCACTCATGACTCTACCAAAAGACATTTTGGTATATTTTCTTTGATGCATTTTTCTATGTTACATGGGTGACTGTATCATTGTATTTTTAAAAATTGTTGTCATACTACACTAGCTGAGCATCTTGCTTTTTTCACTTAATGTAACATTAAATGGGGAGCATTTTCCCATGCTCGTGTTCTTCAAAAACCCAAGGTTAAATGGTTACTGAATAGCTCATCATATTATTAAAACCTCATTGAAAACACTATTTCCTTTCACTCATTTAATTAGTCAAAAAAAAATCAAAATTTTTTCCTCTGTTCCCCATTTCCTGTCTTTAAAAAATTATTTGAATATCCATTTCAATTCTTCTATCGACTTAACACGTATTTCTTTACATTTTTAAGTTGGCTGCAAGTTAGAAATACGTTATAAGTTTTCACAGTCTGCCTACAATCAATACTGTATGGCCTCTATAATAAAGAACTCTTCTCACCGTCGAGGTCCGTATCTGCCCCTGGTCTTTACACCCTACAGCTGTTACATGTATCTCATTTATAGATGTTATAAGCCTCGCAAGACAGTGTTATAATTTTTGCTTAAAATTCTTATATGATTAACAATGAAATTAAGAAGAAAAAAAGCAGAAAGAAGAAAACTAGTATTTCATATTGATCCAAATATTCACCAGTCCAGTAGTCTTTATTCTTTTCCAAGAACCTGAGTTCCCAATTGGTATTATTTCCCTTCAACTGAAAGAAGTTCCAGCAGCATTTCTTACAGTGCAGGTCTGCTGGTGATAAATTCTCTTAATTTTCTTTTATCAAAAAATGACTTTATTTCCCCTTCAATCTTAGAAGGCTATTTCTACAAGATATAAAATTCTGGGTTAGGGCAGGCGCGGTGGCTCACACCTGTAATCCCAGCACTTTGGGAGGCTAAGGCAGGCAGATCTCTTGAGGCCAGGAATTCAAGACTAGCTTGGGCCACATGGTGAGACCCTGTCTCTACTAAAAATACAAAAAATAGCTGGGTGTGATGGTCCGCACCTGTAGTCCCAGCTACTCGGGAGGCTGAGGCAGGAGAACTGATCAAACCCAGATGGCAGAGGTTGCAGTGAGCTGACATTATGCCACTGCGCTCCAGCCTGGGCAACAGAGCGAGACCTCATCTTAAAAAAAAAAAAAAAAAAAATTCTGGGTTAGAATTTTCTGATTCTCTTTCAGTACCCTGAAGATGTTATTTCATGCCGTTCTGGTCTGCAAGGTTTCCAGTGAGAAGTCAGCCATTAATTGAATTATTAATGTATGGATTTTCTCTTGTTGCTTTCAAGATTTGCTCTTCATCTTTGGTTTTCAAAAGTTTGCAAGAATCAGCATGGGATTTAAAAATATTTATTCTTTTTGGTGTTTCTTGAGCATATGATCTTATATCTAAATTTCTACTTGTCACTGAATTCTGAAATTTTTTAGCTGTCATTTCTTCTACTATTTTTTCTACCCCATTTTCTCTTTTTCCTCGGTCATTTTCCCTGTGTCTTCAGCTGTTAAGTCCATTTAGTAAATTTTTATTCGAGATAACTGTATTTTCAGTTCTAGAATTTCCATTTGGTTCTTCTTTTTATCATTCTATTTCTCTGCTGAGCTATCTTATCTTTTCATTCATAGCAAGCATATATTATCTCATTTCATTTAGGATAGTTTTGTTTTGCTTTGCTTTGAGACAAGGTCTTACTCCGTCACCCAGGCTGGAGTGCAGTGGTGTGATCACGGCTCACTGCAGCCTCAACCTCCAGGGCCCAAGCAGTCCTCCCACTTGAGCCTCCCCAGTAGCTGGGACTACAAGGGCACACTACCATGCCCAGCTAATTTTTGTATTTTTTGTAGACATGGGGTTTCCCCGTGTTGCCCAGGCTGGTCTCAGACTCTCAGGTGGGCTCAAGAAATATGCCCACCCCAGCTTCCCAAAGCATTGGGATTACAGGCGTGAGCCATGGCACCCAGCCATTTAGTATAGTTATAAAACCTTGTGTGACTCTCCTTATCTGCTTCCCCTTGGGGTTGGACTTCATTTGATTTCTCTTTTTCTTGAGACAATATTCTATTTCCTTGGTTCTTCAAATGTTGATTATTTTAGCTTTGTATCCCAGACGCGAGGAAGGTTAAATTGTAGAGGTTTGGGATTTTGCGATTTTTCTTGGATGAGTGTTACTTCTTTTGGTTGGCAATTACCTGAACCTGAACTGCAAACTCTGACCCTTTCAGCAGCAAGCACAGATTATTTGTCATTATTGTGATCTGAGTCTATTCTATGCACGTACGGTTCAGTGATCGAAGAGGTGTATACACAGAATTTGGGGGTCCTCTCTCCAGCCCCTTTTTTCTAGGATTCCCCATCTCTGCACCACCTGCCCTTGGCCCTGAGCTTACCTGGTGCAGCTCAAGATCTACCCTGTCCCAATGAGGTTCTCCCATCATAGCTGGCCTGCTTCTGCTCACTCTCAATGGCTTCAGGCAGCTGCTTTCTGAATTATGCCAAGTTTTCATAGTTATTTTCTGTGTGTGGCGGGTGGGAGGCATGGAGGTAGGAGGAGCTGTCTGGTAAGATCTTGGTCTGCCATTCTCAGAAGCAGAAGTTCCCAGACCTTTGTATCTAAATACCATTCCCCACTAAAAGGAACCAGAGTTCCTTCTAAAAATGTAGAAAGTAAAACAAAAAGAGCTCATTCCAGAGTTGGGTACAAGGTTACTCCTGGAATGTCTTCTTATGCCAGAGAGTGAGGAGGTGATCAAAGATCCATGAGGCCCTGTCAAAAGGAGACGGGAGCCTACTTTTCAAACCAAATCTGGGATAATTTGAGCAAAGAGAATAAGGATCATAATTAATAATAAAATTCTGAAGAAAAGACAGACTTAGTAGTCCACAGTGCTGATTGAGAGGAAAAGGAAGAGAAGCATAGTACTCATTTAATTGGCAGATAAAACAGAATCTATCATGTACAACACGATGTTTTGAAGTACCTAACACATTATGAAATTACTAAATCTAGCTAATTAACATAGGCATTACCTCACACTGTTACCATTTGTTACATTTTTAACTAATAACTTATCTCTCATTTATCGGACTGATAACCTATCTATCCCTCATTCATTGGATTCTACCTGGAAACAGCACACTTTCACCCTTTAATGGTACAGCTGCCACGCTCTTTACAATGTTATTATTCTAGACTATTACAGTTCAAGCTAGCAGTGACCTATTTATCTTTTAGGATCATGAACAATGTATATCACTTCATTTCTAGAAACTGATCTTCGAAAACTATAACCCACTGCAGGACAGGTGAGGCCAGGGAGGCAGACACCTCTGCCTCCAGGAGGCCACTCTGTGCCTCCAGAACTAAAGAAGGAGGAGAGTTCGACCACTGCTTGTACAGAGCCCGAATGCCCTCCCTGCTGCTGTTCTAACACATGTCCCATCTGCAGTGTTAGAAAACAAGCTTCGGCTTGATACAGTGGAACTTGAGAGATGGCACAGTTTGCTTCTTACAGAACTAAGTATGAAAAAAATTCATTTAGTAGTGCTTCTTGAAGAAATGTGGTTCAGAAGTCAAATAATTTTAAAAGACCTCTGTCCCACGTAAGACACCCATGAAACAATGCTCTGGTCATAATCAGTCTCTAAACTTTCAAAATGCCTGCTTTGCCGGGCGTGGTGGCTCACGCCTGTAATCCCAGCACTTTGGGAGGCCGAGGTGGGTGGATCACGAGGTCAGGAGATGGAGACCATCCTGGCTAACACGGTGAAACCCCGTCTCTACTAAAAATACAAAAAACTAGCCAGGCGTGGTGGCTGGCACCTGTAGTCCCAGCTACTCGGGAGGCTGAGGCAGGAGAATGGCGTGAACCCGGGAGGCGGAGCTTGAAGTGGGCCGAGATCCGGCCACGGCACTCCAGCCTGGGCAGCAGAGCGAGACTCCGTCTCAAAAAAAATAAAAATAAAAATAAAAAAAATTTTAAAAATGCCTGCTTCGGTGGCCTCAGCTGCTACTGAACACCATGCCTGCGGACGGTGTGACGTGGCCGAAGGGCGGAGGACCAGGAGCGGGGGCTGCAGCGGCTGGTGTGACCCAGCCACTCACTTGCTGAATGATCAGGGAGAGACACTGTATCTCTCTGGGTCTCAGCTTCTTAACCTGTAAAACCCGGGGATTGGGGAAAAGCTCACCAAGTCTTCTTCCTGCTTTGGCATCCTATGAGTCTTCGTTGTTGTGGACTAGCTGGGACCCCTAGGACACCGGGCAGCTCCTTCCACCTCACATAATCGTTCTGCTCAAGAAGAACTTGCAGGAGTCACAGACCCGCCTCACAAACACGAGGAAGCGCACCATTTTACAAAGCCAGAGGCTTGAGGTGTGTGTACAGCCAGGTCAAGGTGAAAGCCGCTACTGAGGTTTTGCAGAATCAACTTTGTATCAAATCTCCTCTCTCTATCCTTCTCAGAGTCTGATCAAACTGGGAGGTAACAGATTCTCAACAAATCTCACGCAGAGGGAGGAAAACACCTACCTACTATGGAATTATCTATCATTTTTCTAACACACAGAGTATGTTAGCTAAAACTTTAATGCCCCATATCCTTTCTGTCACTTATGGTACACTTTATCCTTTGATTTTTGATCAACTGTCAGCTGCAGAATGAAATGCCTAAATTATCACTGAAATCTAGCAAATCATGTCTTAGAATGTTAGTTTTAAAAATAAGTTTACAAATCACTTTTATGAGTCTTTATAAGCTCAAAAATATAGCTCTCATTATTTTGACTTCGTTTGTTTAAATTGCTAAGAAAATTATTTCCTCAAAAAACAGACACAGTACTCTTCACCAAATTTAGTATGTTGAAAAATGAAGGCCGGGCGCGGTGGCTCAAGCCTGTAATCCCAGCACTTTGGGAGGCCGAGGCGGGTGGATCACGAGGTCAGGAGATCGAGACTATGCTGGCTAACATGGTGAAACCCCGTCTCTACTAAAAATACAAAAAACTAGCCGGGCGTGGTGGCGGGCGCCTGTAGTCTCAGCTACTTGGGAGGCTGAGGCGGGAGAATGGCGTGAACCTGGGAGGCGGAGCTTGCAGTGAGCCGAGATCACGCCACTGCACTCCAGCCTGGGAGCACAGCGAGACTCCGTCTCAAAAAAAAAAAAAAAAAAAAAAAAGAAAAATGAAAATAAGAAATTATATATGAAAGAGCAAGCCAGAGACAACATACCAATATACAGAAAAAATAGAGGAAAAAAAATACTAAATTTTTCACATCTGACTTTTCCTCCTTTTAAAAAGAAAAAAGTCAGGGCCAACGCAGTGGCTCCCACCTGTAATCCCAGCATTTTGGGAGGCCGAGGTGTGAGGATGGCTTGAGTCCAGGATTTCAAGACCAACCTGGGCAACAAAGTGAGACCCTGCCTCTGTTAAAAATAAAAAAATTAGCCAGGCATGGTGCTATGTGCCTATGGTCCCAGCTACTTGGGAGGCTGAAGTGGAAGGATTGCCTGAGCCTAGGAGTTCAAGGTTGCAGTGAGCTGTGATCGTGCCACTACACTTCATCCTGGGCAGCAGAGCAAGACTCTGTCTCAAAAAGAGAAGAAAAGAAAAGAAAAGATCTACCAGAAGCCTTGGGTTCCTGTTTTCTGGCAATATTATGCTATGCATATTTGCAAATACGTAAACCACATGGATAATTTTGCTGTAACTAGGAATGTCACTTCACCAGACTATAAATTTAGTCAGCATTCCTCTGAACAAACTTGCTCATGATACTAAGCAACGCAAACACGCAGCCAAACAACTGGTATTTTAATATTCTAGCTTCTATTTCTTCCACGACATAATTTCCTGTAATAATCTCACTCATGCCTGAACTCCACAGACATTCTTATTTATGTTTTTCAGGTCAGTATGCCAATAGCAAGAAGACTCGTTCTTGAAAGGTTGAGTTTTTCAAATGAGTTCTGAAAGAATTCTACCAACACTGCCTATCTCCCAAGCAGGGATCATGGGAGAAAGCAAATTTTTAAGAAAATGGTTCTAATGCCATTTTGTTAAAAGTACTGAGAGATTTACAATGATCAAGTAATATGCCAGTTTCTTTCAAAGGATGCCAACATTTGATGCCAACACAATTACAAGTTGGAAAAATGTGTAATGAATCAGGCGGCTCATAATTTCCCTTAGAATATGTATGTACAACTTATTAAATGACATAAAAAGCAGAGAGTCACGGCAAATGTTGAAACCTTAAATCTGAGTTTCATTGCTTTGGGGCATTTTCGTCAAACTCCATCATCTGGAACTACCTAACAATAAGAAATATTAGGTCACAAGCTGTTTTAGAAACACCTGTAATACCTTCACCTAATGAGGCCAATAAACGAGAGCTTCGTGTTCCTCATCAAATAAGAAAACTTAATAGTCAAATCTGACATAATAAGCCCAAACTCAAACCCTGTAGAAATGAAAACACTCACATGGAGAGCATTTTCTCTTCCAAATTTTCGATTCTGCCAGGTCCCTCCCTAAAGCCACCTGGTGGAAAAATGTGCCCCCAGTGCTAGGTCAGCGTGGGTTTCCCAGAGTAGGGCTTAATTCGTGTGGTGGTCTTTGGAGGCTCAGAAAGAATAGAATAGAGTTTTCTCATCATCAGTGGTCACTGTCCTCACCTCCTCCTCCTCTCCCCCAAACGCACTACCACCTACGTAAGGAGAAAGATCCTTCTGACATCTTACTCAAAACCCCAAATCCCACCCCTTTCAAGGTACTTGCCAGGGAGGTAAATGGTGGACTCTCCAGGTTTCCCCCTCCAAAATCATTTGTATACTTTGTCTATTGTCACTTTCTCCTCAAAAGGGCTATACTATCATTTTCTTCCAACTAGGGCTGTCAGATTTCACAAATAAAAATACAGAATGCCCATTTAAATGTGAATTTCAGATGAACAACAGATAACTTCTTAGTATGTCTCAAACCGTGCATGCGATATACTTATACTAAAAAGCTATCTGTTGTTTATCTGAAACTCAAAATGAACAGGGCATCCTGGATTTTACCTGGCAAATCTATGCAAAACATTCATAATATGGAGAATGAGAAATTAACACCTTTACCTCTTTCTGGTAGTTCAGGAAGTAGAGAAAAGGCAGCTCTAAGAAGGGGTAGAGGTGAGAGTAGGGAAAATGTAAGGAGAAAATAAGGCCTTCCTTATTTTGGTAGAATTCCATGTGGTCCTTTACAAACTTTAACGTGCATACAAATCACCCAGGGACCTTGTTAATTTAACATGTGGGTTCTGATTGGATAGGGTCGTGGAGTCTGGAATTCTCCATTTATAATCCCTCTCCAGACAATGCTGATACTGCTGGTTCAAAGTTCGTTTCACTGGTAACATAACTCCAGCCTCCTTTATTCCAGGAATTGTATGGGGTCAAAGGCAAGAAGACCCAGTGCAATGGGTGGAGAAGCAGGTGGAGAAGTGGGGGCCCTGTGAGGGCCAGGGAAGGCCATGTGAGTGTGTGGATGTGTGGCTGAGGGGAAGAAGGAGGCCAGGGATCAATGAATCTTTGCTTTGCCTTTTTTTTTTTTTTTTTTAAATGGAGTCTCGCCTGTCACCCAGGCTGGAGTGCAGTGGTGCAATCTCGGCTCTCTGCAACCTCCGCCTCCCGGGTTCAAGCAATTCTCCTGCTTCAGGCTCCTGAGTAGCTGAGATTGCAGGCATATGCCACCACATCCCACTAATTTTTTATTTTTATTTTTAGTAGAGACAGGGTTTCACCATGTTGGTCACACTGGTCTCGAACTCCGGGCCTCAAATGATCTGCCCGCCTCGGCCTCCCAAAGTGCTGGGATTGCAGGCGTGAGCCACCACACCTGGCCTCAATGAAGCTTTTCTAACAGTGAAGGTGAAATACAAAGATTTGGTCCCTTCTGAGGTTCCTTCTAATTCTGCACTGTGGGAAATAACCGCTATCGTCATCCATACTAAGACATGAGTTCTGAGCAACAACAGCAACAACAAAAAATGCACACACAGCAAAAGCAGTAAACAATTGTAGACATGCATGCTTCTCATATTATCACTGAGAAACACAGCAGTACGCTTAAAAATCCAACACAAATGCCTTGCCACATATGGACAAACAAGTAAAGATGGGGGATAAGTTGCGTAGAATCCATCAAATTGGTGCTCCTAAAAAGTGATTTGAGACTTCGGGACCTGGTCATGGTTTGACCCTTAGAGATGTGTGTGCTTATATACACACCAATACAGGTACTCGCATCACTTTCCAAAAGTTATCTGGAGAAAAGTTGTTCTAGTTCAGGGCGTTTACATAGGCCAAGGATGGTCAACTGAGACTCCAGGGCAAATACATGACATTTTTACTGGTTCCTTGAGACCTTTGACTCAAGACAGAAACAAAGTCATTAGGAAAATGGAAATTATTCTTGTCATTCATAGAAGCCTACAATTCTCCCACCCAAGAAATTCCACTACTCAATTAATTGATTATACGGAATAGGATGTCTCCACTAGTCATCTAGTCAATGTGGACACCGGTCTGGGTTTTAACTTGTAGGGAATTGTTTTTTTTTAACTCAGGGGGCTCTGAAGTATTATGGTTAAGAGTGCCAGAGTCAGACTACTTGTGCTGAATTCTTGCTCCAACACTGTCTCCCTGGGTTCCATACTACTCTTGGCCTCAGTTTTTACATCTGTAAAAGGGGATCTATAAAAGTATGTCTGGCTGGGGCAACATAGTGAGACCCCGTCTCTATAAACATTTTAAAAATTAGCCAGGCCTGGCACGGTGGTGCATGCCTGTAGTTCCAGCTCCTCAGGAAGCTGGGGTGGGAGGATCACTTGAGCCTGGGAAGTCAAGGCTGCAGTGAGCTGTGATCACACCACTGCACTCCAGTCTGGTTGACAAAGGAAGACCCTATCTAAAAAAAAAAAAAAAAAAAAAAAGTGTGACTGTCACTAGGTTGTTGTGGGGGAAAATTTCATAAAGTATGTCTAGGAAATACACAGAAGTTCAGTAACGTCGCCTGTTAATACCTTGTCACTGTAGTTACTGTTTCTTTGCTACTTTGCATGAAGCTCTGAATTGCTCAATGTTACCCTGAAGCTGGGGACTTGCCATCCTTCTCTGGATTGCCTTCTACCACTCAGCCATTCTAGTAATCAAGCCAAGCCTCTACTGAGGTCCCAGGACACACAGTTGTATGGGTAAGCCAATGCGGCCAAAGAAATGTGTTGTAGATATAGAAAATGAGCTATCGGAAACGCTGACTTCAGGAAGTGCAGATACACAGCACAGCTCCAAAGGCAAGAAACCCGCAGCCACCAGGAATCTAGTAAGTCCTCCCTGCTTCTTGTCTTACATTCACAGGTGTTAGGGAAACCGGTGGTAAAAATTTCCTTTCCCATGACTGGTAACCTTCTAAGAAAAGCCTTGTGATGATACTAAGTACTTCAGCAAAGGATCAGAGGAGTCAGCTGTGAGCACAGCTCAGATCCCAGTAAGACTTTCAGTGGCCAAGATTAAAGCTGGCTTCCCTCTGCCATGCAGAGCAACCTGGTCTGGCTACAGTACAGCAGGCTGCTGCAGGAACTTTTCAAAGCAAAGAGTAGGCATTCGACGAAGATGAAGACTTGATTAGAGTGGAAGGTGGAAGCAAGAGATAACGGATGCATTACATACCATACTCTTTTCAAAACGAAAAAGCAACTAACATGCAATCCTTCGATATAAAGGTAGATTATAAACATTGGTATTTTTTCTTTTTATTCGCACTTGGAATTACTTTGGTCGTAATCATTTATGTCTTTGCTCAGCCTGGTCTTAATCGGTTTCTCTGTTCTTCCCTGTAAAACTGAGTCTTTCCACCAAATGATCCTGCATTCACCTTAATTTGATTTTCTGGGTTTTCATCTTTTAAAAATCATCACATATCTTATGCCATAGTTGTAATCAGTTCGCCAACATTTGTCTGACTATGGCTCAAGATTAAAAAACATTTTCTTCTAAGATGTGAGATCGCCTAATTCTCCAGCACTCACCTATCCTCCACCCACCGGCATTTCTCTCCCTCATCCCACTCCTCCGCCTGCTTCTCCACCCACTGCACGGGGGCTTCTTGCCTTTGACATCATGCAATTCCTGGAATAAAGGAGACTAGAGTTCTGTTACCAGTGAAACGAACTTTACGTTAGAGACATCCAAACTGTGTGGATTTGGTATAAGCTTCTTTCAAAAAGTACTACTCCATTATTGGGAATGTTTATGCCTAAAAAGAAGATTCTGTGTTCTATTGTGTCAGAAGCTTTCAAAGTGCAATTGTTCAATTTGCAAACTGCAATTGGTTAACCAAGCTAAACTTAATTAGTCCAACGATCCTACACATCAAACCCTACTGTTTGATGTATTCTGCGAGATGTCCAAGCCGCCTACAGCTGGCTAAGGGTCACAATGAAAAGGCAGCCAGGCTTAGGTCTGGGAACTGAAATGAGCTGTTCTAAGTGGAGCTTTTCTTCCATTTTCTGAGGCTGCACTGCTCTGACCTTCTCCAAATCAATCCTTTGCGGATTAACATGTAAAGCAGTGTCGAATTAATTTCAGAAAGGGAATATGAGATCAGCCTAGGATCATACAAAACATCTAACTCCTAAATACACTAATGCTTCTAGCCATTCAATGAGAAGCTGTCAATAAAGGGAAAAAAGTCGGGGAGGGGGGCGGCCAGAAGGATTTGAAGGTTGGAGCAATCTATCAGACTAGTTAGCACATTGCCTACTTCTGTGGCATGGCTAATGCATTCCTCTAGAAGTTAATCCTATTTCTAAAGACCCTCCCGCGAGGAGCACATAGGCCGTGATGAATGAGAACTAAAATGCATTAAAATTCTCAACAACTTCACCAAAAGGCACACTATTAGATTCTGAGTGTCTAAAATAAGACGGTTCATTAAAAGTGCAGGTCTTAAAGAACCCGCTTTTGTCCCTACACACTGGGGAGAGAGGGGCCAGTGTGTCACTTGTGACACCTGCAGCCAAAATATTTTTCCATTAGGTTGTCCAAGTAATCACATGAGAAACACTGCATGGAACGGCAAGGGAAGGCCTTTTTCACAAGCGGGCTTAAACAGCGTTATTACGCGCCTGCGCTGGGGGAGGGCGTGTGTTTCCCCAGCATTAGCCACACAACGGTGTCATTAAACCCACTTTTAAAAAACAGACATGAAAGAGCACTTCATTTCCCTTGGAGGAGCGGCAGTGTTGGAACACTTCTCTTTTTCTCTCATTGTATTTTGCTTGTACTCAATTAAGAGATAATTTAGCCATTTATCAAGATGGAGTCGGGGCTGCGCATTTATACAGGCATTTACTGCAGCTATCCTTACAGGCGAAAATCTGAAACCGTCTCCAGAAGATAGTTCATAGTGGTGGGCCTAGCATTGACTGGAAACGACACCTTGACAAGTTAGTTTTGAGTCCCTGTTAACAGCACAGGGGATGGTTGGATGGCCCTCAAGACTGATTGCGACAAATTATAAAGCAATGTCGATGCTAACGTCAGAAACACCAAGGACGAAACACTTGAGTCCCTACAAAACTGGCAGGAAGCAGCAGCTTAGGAGGCTCCAAAAGACAAAAACACAAGGACGGCAGCACACCTAGAAACTGGAGGGAATCCACATGGCGTGTTTGTTAAATGAATGAATTAAAGAGAGAATAAGTACAGTCAGATTGCCATCTGGACTCAGGACGTTTATAGCAACTCAACGGGTTGAAGTTTTGCAAAAGTTCATCCTCAATGCTAAACATCAGGTCTAGCAGAGGGGTTCCCCAGAGGGGTGTGGGCACGGGAGGATGAGAGAGGACCATGAGAGACATAGGATCCTGCCCACTTTGTTTCCACGCTTCATAAGGAACGCCTGTGCTGCATTTACTCTTTTGTATGAATAGAATATTACACTGAAAAAATGGGAAAGTAATACTTCCTCTGACCTTTCACTTTCACATCAGCATCTACCACTTCTTTGCAGGGTCGTCAATCCTACTATAAACAGTGTTATCAGTCTAAACTCTGCCATATCTGAACATTGTAATAATTATGATACCAACAGGAACATTTATAGAAAGCTTCTAATACAGCATCTGTTTTACACACACTATCTCTAATCCTCACAATCCTTTGGGCAGGTGGCATCTTTGTTTTACAGACAGAACACCTGAGGCTCAGAGAGGGCGAGTCAGGTGTTAAAGGCCACACAGCTAGCAGCCACCACTGAGAGGATTAAACTGAGGTCTGCTGGGCTCCCAAATCCATACTCTTTCCACTTTCCCAAAAAGAAACAGTGCAGGGGAAAACATAATACCATGTATCTAAAAGAAAGAAGCATAACGAAGAAGTCGCACATCCGAAACGTTGCAAGTTCCCTCAAGCTTAAAGTAAAAACGCTCGTTAAATGATAGGGTCCAGGATTTTATGAATAAATAAAAAAGAGCCATCCTACCTAAGCCAGATAAAGTGCACTCACAGGGTAGCAAAAATAAGCCAGACTCAAGCCACATCAGGGTCCCACCGAAACCCAGGCTGTGTTATCCACGGAGATGACCACCAACCAGCACCCCTCCCTCAGTGAGAAGGTGGCTCCTCGGCCACCGGGAATGAGGCGAAGGAAGGGGCAGGGCCCAGGGAGCAGTGGCCTGACAGCCCCTTCCCATGGCTTGGGGAGTAGGAGGCAGGTAGTGATGGCAGTGAGGCCCCGCGCCAGCTGCAGTGGAGGAGGCATGGTTGGGGCTGCACCTCCCCAGAGATGGCAGGAACTGGGAACAGGTGAGAGCCACGCCCCCTTCCGAGTTGAAGGCACTGGAGCTCCACTCTCCCAGGCGCAGCTGCAGCTGCCCAGCCGTGGCTGCCAACTGGGACATCCTTGCGCTCTCAGGGGCCCCAGGAAGTCCCCCTCCCCCCACAGGCTCAGAAGTGCCTGCTCCTGCTGCAGGGCCTGTCCCTGCTCCTGGCACTGCTCTGATTTCGGAGCAAAGTTGTGGCCGAGCCTGGGCGCTGTCATGACCCAGCCAGGTGTGCACATGCTCAGGGTGGGGCTGACATGCCAGCCCCCTCCTGCCTCAGCCCCCACTGGACTTTGGGCACCAACAAGCACAGGCTCCTGAGATGCCAAGGGGGGGCTGAGGGCAGCTGGGCACACGGGCCTGCACGCGTCCTTCAGCATGAACAGCCTGGGCGCTGTGGGCACCGTGAATGTCAGGTTGATGGCTGCAAGAGGCAGGCAGGCTCCTGGACAGAAAGTGGCACGTCCCTGGTGAAGCTCCATCTTCATGCCAAGGACAGCCTGAAGCGTTTCTTGGGTCTGGATAGCTTTTGTCTTTTAGATGACCCCAAAAGCACAGAAAAAACAGAAGTCAGCTCTGCGGGTGGTGACCCCGTGGAGGGGAAATATAAACCAGAAAGTAGGATGCTGAGTGCAGACTGGGAGGCGACTTCACGGCCTGGACTAGTGCCAGCCCTAGCGCCTGGGACGTGAGGATGCCCAGTAAGCAGGTGTAAAAAGACAAACCAATGAGGGCATGGGAAGCCTGATTCCCATGTCAAAAAGGATGGAAAGAATCACGTGTTCAGCTGACAGCATCATCCTCTTGCTTATTTCCTCAGTCAAGGACTGGAGACTGGGAGACAGTCCACTTGGGTGACGGCGAATTGCTTTCACTCTGAGCTGACACCACCTTGGGCAGGGGGCCACAGTGAGGGCTGAGCTGGCCACTGTGTTCAAGGGATCATGCCTCAGGCAGATCTGCCTTCATTTCCCTGCTCTTCTCCTTTGTCTTTTGTGTATAGTAGGAGCACTGGAGGATTAGGAGGAACGGAAAAAACAACCTCTTTCAAGATTTTATTGAACCACTGCCAAGAAGACATGGAAGAGTGGGTTGACTTCAATTGCTAGACATCCATTCATTCTCTCACTCATTCATTCAGTTCACTGGCATCCCCAGCTAACATGGCTACCGTCTCACACTTAGGAAAAAGTGACTGGGAGATTTATCCTTGGCCAACTCTGCAGAACCCTCCTCCCCAAACCTCCTGCTGTGCACTTTGCTCCAGCAGTGATCTCAATGACAGGATTTTAAAACAAGGTTTCACACTTCTGCAACCCAAATGTTCACATCGTTACCTCTTAGGAACCTTAGTTATGTCTATATGATATTTAAGCATGGGTTTAAAGACACAAAAAACTTTACGCATTTTGTCTGAATAGACTGAAGACTCGTTGCTGAGTTTTCAGTACAAAAAAAACACCAGCGATTATCCTAAAACTGACAAGTTTGAAGATGCAAAGTCTAGGCTATAAGAGGAATTTTAAATATATACCTTTAAAATGAGAATTGTGACTCAAATGAAGAAAGGGAAGGGACAGAAGGAAAGAGAAGGAGCCAGGAGGGGAGAGGAAAGAGGGAAGAAGAGGAGAAACTGACAGCTGACGGTGGGGGGGGGGGGGGGTCCCATCACAGGTACAGGAGCCATTAGGTGGCCTCTGATGGGAATAGGAGAGCTGCAGCCAGTCATCCTCACCCTCCCACAGCTGCTAATGAGCCATTGTCAGGCCTTGGAAAAGTAAGTTAAATTATTGCTGATGTATCTTCCTTGTAAGTAAGATATGGTGACAAAAGGTCACTCCTTGGCCGGGTGCAGTGGTCCACACCTGAAATCCCAGTACTTTGGGAGGCTGAGGCAGGTGAATCACGAGGTCAGGAGTTCGAAAACAGCCTGGCCAACATGGCAAAACCCCCATCTCTACTAAAAATACAAAAATTAGCCAGGCGTGGTGGCGTATGCCTGTAATCCCAGCTGCTTGGGAGGCTGAGGCAGGAGAATTGCTTGAACCCAGGAGGCGGAGGTTGCAGTGAGCTGAGATCACGCCACTGCACTCCAGCCTGGGTGATGGAGCAAGACTCTGTCTTGGGGGGGGAAAAAGAAGCATCAATCCTCTCATCTAATGGATGACGCACAGGCTTCATAAAGCATATTTATCTGGCCTGATGGATTTTTTAAAATAAATTTGTATTTTGGAATAATTTTTCATTTACCTTACTTTTAATTATAGTAATCGCAGCTCTTTCGTGATGGGCTGAGCACATGTGATGGGCACCAGTACACATACATACGCCCTTTCAAATCAATCAACAGCTTGTTCAGGGATGTATGGAGACAGACATACATGTAGTATCTGGATAATTACTATTAATGCTAACTATTAATTTTACCTCTCCTAGTATTTCAAAATATGGTTATGTAAGCCAATTATCCATGCATGGAAAAATTCCCAGAACAGGGAAGAACAAGAACAGAACAAGATCTAGCTAGAGCAGGACAGTGATTTTTAAAGCAAGATAACTAATTTTAAAAACCTACCAATAAATACAGCATTTAATTCAGAGTAGGGTTAAAAGAAATAAAAACAACAAAGTAAAACTTAAATGTATCACTCACTAAAATTACCTGTCATACTGATTAGGGCATAACCACTCTGGTTTTCTTGACGTGAGCCTGGACTTTTCGTGTGTGTTAAAGCACCGCCAAATACAACAATGACAGCCTTTTTAAATGAATCTAAGACCCTGCTGATGGTAGTATACATCCCAATTTCAGAAGTGTTAAAATGTGTATTTTAGAACTGATGAAACAGTAATACATTAAGCTGAACCAAATCAAAACTGCATTTCCTACTTATTTGGATAATGATGCACAATGCCTGGAACAGAATGAGAACCAGGCAAATATTTACTGAATCAATGGATAGTCTACGAGGTGACAGTCATCTGTTAAATATGGAATTACTCGCAGTTTGCCGACACACCATCTTCTTTCCTCTCTACACTTGCCTGGGACACCCTTCTCTTAGCCTTTCATTATCAGGAACAATCAGTTCAATAATACGAATCTCTCTTCACTATGCATGAAGTGATCATTCCTTGCAAACTAGAAACACGAACTTGTTAACCTCCTTCAAGGATGCAAGAAGACTCAGGAATCCTTCCATGTACTCTGCATTCACAAATATGTATATGTGTGAACTTAGTCTACAAGGAGACTAACAACAGCCCGTTTACCAGCTTCATACGTGCAGGGTGTGTGTGTGTGTGTGTGTGTGTGTGTACATATGTGTTTCAGGGCAAGGCATGTGCTACATAATTTATTTTATAAGTTTACTACCACCAGATGTACAGTGTCAGTATCACCTGTGTAGATTAGACACAACTGGGTTTTGTATTTTGCACTACCTAGATAAGTATTTCTCTGCATTAGAGCTACGTAGACCAGGCCTATTTAGCTACTTCCCCCCTCCCATTCTTGGAGGATAAAACCAATTTGTTGTCCTCATAGATTCTCTGAGCATCTAACCCTATAGCACCGAGAGAAACCAAACAGAGCACTGACGCCATGTTTGCTGGAATACCAACAAGGAGAGTGGAGGACAATGAGTAGAATTAATACAAAAATAGGCCAGGTATGGTGGCTCACGCACTTTGGGAGGTCAAGGCAGGTGGATCCCTTGAGGTCAGGAGTTTGAGACTAGCCTGGCCAACATGGTGAAACCCTGTCTCTACTAAAAATACAACAAAAATGGGCCGGGTATGGTGGCACATGCCTGTAATCCCAGCTACTTGAGAGGCTGATGCAGGAGAATTGCTTGAACCCAGGAGGCGGAGGCTGCAGTGAGCCAACATCGCACCACTGCACTCCAGCCTGGGCAACAAGAGCGAAACTCCGTCTCAAAACAAAACAAACAAACAAAAAAAGAATTAGTACCAAAATATCAACTGTCAACAAAAACAACAGCAAAAATTTCAGAGTATCAGAAACTCATTCACAATCCGCTAAACCTGTAAGCTTCCTGGGTAGCACAGGTAGAGAGAAACATTCTTTTGATATAACCATGAGAACCATAAATTACTAACGAAAATCCACTAACAAACCATCAAGATGCATCTCAGCGAGCGACTGTGGACTGCTTTACCTCTGCTGTTCCTCACAGGGCTACTCTTTAGGATACCTTCTGATGTCATCACCATCAACTCTGACACCATGAGATGGTATCTCACTGTGGTTTTGATTTGCATTTCTCTAATGATCAGTGATGTTGAGCTTTTTTTCATATGTTTGTTGGCTGCATAAATGTCTTCTTTTGAGAATCATCTTCATGTCCTTTGCCCACTTTTTGATGGGGTTGTTTTTTTCTTGTAAATTTGTTTAAGTTCTTTGTAAATTCTGGATATTAGACCTTTGTCAGATGGGTAGATTGCAAAAATGTTCTGCTATTCTGTAGGTTGCCTGTTCACGCCAATGATAGTTTTTTTTGCTGTGCAGAAGCTCTTTAGTTTAATTAGATCCCAGTTGTCAATTTTAGCTTTTGTTGCAATTGCTTTTGGCAATTTCATCATAAAATCTTTCCCTTTGTCTATGTCCTGAATGATATTGCCTAGATTTTCTTCTAGGGTTTTTATGGTTTTGGGTTTTACATTTAAGTCTTTAATCTAGCTTGAGCTAATTTTTGTATAATGTGTAAGGAAGGGGGTCCAGTTTCAGTATTCTGCATGTGGTTAGCCAGTTTTCCCAGCACCATTTATTAAATGGGGAATCCTTTCCCCATTGCTTTTTTTTTTTTTTTTTTTTGTCAGGTTTGTCGAAGATCAGATGTTTGTAGATGTGTGGTCCTATTTCTGAGGTCACTATCCTGTTCCATTAATCTATTTATCTGTTTTGGTACCAGTACCATGCTGTTTTGGTTAGCGTAGCCTTGCAGTATAGTTTGAAGTCAGCTAGCGTGATGTCTCCAGCTTTGTTCTTTTTGCTTAGGATTGACTTGGCTATCTGAGCTCTTTTTTGGTTCCACATGAATTTTAAAGCAGTTTTTTCTAATTCTGTGAAGAATGTCAATGGTAGTTTGATAGGAGTAGCATTGAATCAGAATGGCGATTATTAAGAAGTCAAGAAACAACAGATTCTGGCGAGGCTGTGGAGAAATAGGAATGCTTTTACACTGTTGGTAGGAATGTAAATTAGTTCAACCATTGTGGAAGACAGTGTGGCAATTCCTCAAGGACCTAGAACCAGAAATACCATTTGACCAGCAATCCCATTACTGGGTATACACTCAAAGGAATATAAGTCATTCTACAATAAAAACACATGCACACGTATGTTTATTGCACCACTATTCACGATCGCAAAGACATGGAGCCAATCCAAATGCCCATTAATGATGGACTGGATAAAGAAAATATGGTACATATACACCATGTAATACTATGCGGCCATAAAAAGGAATGAGTTCATGTCCTTTGCAGGGATATGGATGAAGCTGGATGCCGTCATCCTCAGCAAACTAACACAGGAACAGAAAACCAAACACCACAAGTTCTCACTCACAAGTGGGAGCTGAACAATGAGAACACATGGACATAGGGAGGGGAACAACATACACTGGGGCCTGTCAGAGAAGGGAAAAGGGGAGGTAGAGCATCAGGACAAACAGCTAATGCATGCAAGGCTTAATACCCAAGTTAATAGGTGCAGCAAACCACCATGACACATATTTACCTAACCTGTATGTTCTGCACATGTACCCCAGAACTTAAAGCAAAAAACAAACAAACAAACAAAACTCTGATGCCATCTCTGGCATCTCAGGCAATCTCTGCTTTTACTAGGTTTTCTTTTGTCCATACACTGTAGAGACTTCCTCCACAGGGGGACTTCACGAGAACCAGAACCAACAGGAAAACCTGGGTGAGAGGTACTAACATAATTAACAAATTGAAGAAATACACCAACTTTCCTAACCAGGGAAGAAACACAAAACAATAAAGGAAGTCACATTTCCCTCCTTTTCCCATCCCTGAAGAGATGGCAGCCAAATGGTCATGCTCACATTTTGGTGGTGCGGGAAAGTGCTTTGGCAGTAATGATCGACAGGCAGTCACTGGCATGCTTATGGTCACTGACTTGTGACCTTGTTTCTCGAGTTTGTCCTAAAATTTCTTTTTGAAAGAAAGACAGACTTTGACATAAAAATGTTCAATGTAGCTTCAGAATCACAAGAATTAGAAATTACCTCAATATCTAATCGCAGGGAGACCACTAAGGAAATTACAGTATGAGGCTAGGTGCAGTGAATTACGCCCTAGAACTCTGGGAAGCTGAGGCAGGAGGACTGCTTGAGGCCAGGAATTTGGAACCAGCCTGGGCAACATAGTGAGAGGTTCTGTCTCTACAAAAAATAAATACGAAACTCATCCAGGTGTAGCAGGATGTGTCTCTGGTCCTGGCTACTTAGGAGGCTGAGGCGGGAGGATCACTTGAGCCTAGGAGGTCACGGCTACAGTAAGTCAAGATCATGCCACTGCACTCCAGCCTGGACAACAGAGTGAGACTCTATCTCAATTAAAACAATAATAATTATTATTATTATTGTCTTTGTGTTAATCAATTCTTGAGACTGGTTTGGTTCTGGCGTATGTGTGTGTATGTGTGTGTCTGTGTGTGTCTATGTGTGTGTGTACATGCAAATATACATATATATTGTTCTGCGTGATTAAAAACATACACTTCATTCATCTTCCAAGTAAGTTAGCCTTCTTGTTTCCATTAAAATGCAGGAGGTAGGTCTGGTTCTACCATCCTTGCTCGAGATCTATCCCCAAGTCACTCCCCGCCCCAGCATTCTGGCAGAGCTAGCGTAAGGGAGAGCACTGGTGGCTGATCCTGATGTCACCTGCAGGCCGCATATGCATCTCCACCGTCTCCAGACGTCGGCAGCGCCGCAGCACGACTCTGGGGATGCAGCTTCTAGACAACAAGCAGCAAGTTAGAGACTAGAACAATTCCACTGATAAAAGATGCCTGCTGGAGACATATGACTTCAAACCATGCAAAGGGGACTTGAAAGCTGCCATTCCGCCAACCAATACCGTAGCGGGCAGGGGACACACAGAGTGGGGACAGTAAAGGGAGGGACACTCTCTCCCAACAATCAAGCAACAGATCCACCTGGAAGGGAGAAGGGGTTTCTTCACTGGGTACAAGGAATTAGAGTAACAGTTATTTTTTTTTTAATTAGAAACAAATGAAAGAAAGCCACCAACTTCACTCTGTGAACTATGATTTTAACGTAAGAGTAACAAAGATGGGAAATCTATCAAAATCCTCAATTTGGTATTACACTGTACACTCGTGAAACGGTTCCTGACAAGCTTAGATGAATTTCAGTTCTTTTAAGCCAATATTTGAAATACATAATCACTTTTTACTACTATTGGTTTAACTACTTTTTCCAACAAATGAACATTTTAATCTTTCTTTTCCCTCCCCTCTCTCAGCCCATTCTTTATTTGTCTCCTGTGCTTTGAGCATCAGGAGTTGAGATTCCCGGAGAGGGGCAGGACACCGGACGGAAAGAGCTTTGCCGATGACCACATCGTGGCTTTTCTGCTTCTCGATCTTTAGGATTGGATGCCTGTTTTTGTTCCTAATTCCTCACTTTTCCATTCCACTGTGTTGCCAGTGGGTTGTTTCTTCCAAATACCCTAATGGCATGTGTCAAACACCAATGTGTTTGTCCCTTCTCAGGTGACAAGCAAATCAATTCCATCCAAGTTTGTTTCTAATTTAGCATGAAGGTATTCACTAAAATATAATTTGAAAAAACGTATATATATAAAACCATGGGAAAACACACATAACCAAGCGTATGACCCTTACTGACTAAGGCACCAAGAGAGCACCGGCAGCTGCTCTGGGCAGACCTCCCCTAGGAGAGGGGGTTCCAGGGCCACAAAGCTGTCTGGGGGGCTGGTGGGGAAAGATCATTACAGGCACACACTGACACTGCTTCAGTGAGGGGACAGGGGCAAAAGCAAGCTGGTGCGTGAAAGAGCCAGAAGGGCTGAGCCTGAGACGAAAGGGACAGCTGGGTGGAGCACACACAGCGGGCAGCACAGGAAGCCACGATCTTCCATGCCTACGGGAAAGATCTTTCAAGACCGAGGAGAGCTTGGCTTTGGGCCAGAGTTCGACGGAAGATCTCTGTGGCGCTTTATAGAGATAACACCTCAGGAAAACGGTGGAGGATGAAAGTGAGGGTTCCAGAGGTAAGAGGCAACAGAAACGGCCTTTTCTGACATGAACTTTGGGTCCAGGAGAAGCTGTAAGAGGAAGACTTGATAACTCAATGACACAGAGAGAAATGAGATGGACTGAACAGAGCCAGCCTCAAGTACATGGTATTGACCCACACCCCGTTTATCCTAAGATGAAGCCAAAGCCCTCCTCCTTTAAGAAGCCCCCGCTGGCTGGGCGCGGTGGCTCATGTCTGTAATCCCAGCACTTTGGGAGGCTGAGGGGGCGGATCATAAGGTCAGGAGATTGAGACCATCCTGGCTAACACGGTGAAACCCCATCTCTACTAAAAATACAAAAAAAAAAAAAAAAAAAGAGCCAGGCATGGTGGCAGGTACCTGTATTCCCAGCTACTTAGGAGGGTGAGGCAGGAGAATCACTCAAACCCAGGAGGCGGAGGTTGCAGTGAGCCGAGATCACGCCACTGCACTCCAGCCTGGGCAACAGAGCGAGACTCCATCTCAAAAAAAGAAAAAAGAAAAAAAAGCCCCCACTGACCGCCTCAGGTAGAGCAGGAGGAAGGGCACCACAAAGCCTTCCAACTCCTTCTAGGGTGCCAGCCTGTCTTGAAGAGGCTGGCAATGTTAATAATGGCATCTCCAGACTCCCGACAGGTAAGGCTGAGGAAGCAGCTGATGCAGGTTTGCCAATGAGACATGTTCGCATGAGATTTGGAAGGAGGAAGAGAGGCAGAGATCCTCTACTGCCACTTCTCTTCAGGCCATATCCAGTCCCCAGCGTGGTGGGCGCAGCCAGACCAAGTATCCCAGGGCCTGGCCATGAGCTGCCTGGGTGTTGTGAGCAGAGGCAGCTACATTGGGGACCTGCTCCCAGATCTCAGCCACAGGGCATGCTCCTGAGGTCAGCAGTTCCAGCAGGGTCCCCAATCCCACCCCTTCCTTAGCAGTGGCCCACTTCAGTGGTTGTTTTCTAGGAGTTGTTCCCGGAGTTAGTCTGGAGTCAGCACCTCCAGCCCTCATACTGATCTCTCAGTGAGATACATGCATCTCCAGAGTTCAGTACTCGGTACACTGATGGCACTCAGAAGTTAGTGGAATGAATGGATGAATGAATGAATCATTATGCTTCACTGCAGCAGGCAGGATCAACCCCCTGGAAGTGTTAAAGAAGGTGCTGAACGAAACTCCGCTTTTCTTGCCTTCATTCTTCCTTTTTTTCCAAAAGGGTAAAAAGCAGCTGCATCAAATCCCTTTCTGTTCAGATGTCCTGGAACTGCTACCAGGCCCACCACATATCCCCCGTCATCTTCAACCAGCACGGGGTAAATAGTAACATTCTACTGCACCACATTTTCTAGAATGGCTGTATATATGAAGTTGCAATTCATGCTATGCACTGCTAGTGAACTTTCCACAATGCCATAAATTAAATATGTAATATCATGACTCCCATTTTACAAATGAGGAAGCTTGTCCAAGTTTACACAGTTAACAGCGGAACTGGGACTCCATTCTGCTATACTGCCTCCCAGTAAAAGTTTACATGGTGAATATAGAACTAATATTCAAAAGAGAGAAAGAGGGGAAACAGAGGTGACAGAGGATCCAGTGTTGGCTTAATAGGTATAAAGATGGTCTGAGCCTGATTATAGGCAAAAGAAATAAAGAAGAGCAGGAAATAAGGAGTCACATGCATGGATAGCAGGGTGCTGTGAGGATGTCTAATAGCGCAGACCTGTGGCGGGGAGGGTCACAGGATAATGGCATGCTTAAGTTGGCCCAATAGACAAAGGAGAACACTGATGCCTCCTGGCAGGCTGGGAAGAATCCATGGGGAGCTTATACTTGAAGTCTGCTTTGGGAGTAAAAAAAGGATGAGGAGGGTAAAGTTAAAGAAAAGGACTGAAGGTCATGAGGAGTTCTTCAGTGAGCATACTCAGCTGGTAAGTCAAAAATACTGCTGAGCTGAGGCCGGGCGCGGTGGCTCACATTTGTAATCCCAGCACTTTGGGAGGCCGAGGCGAGCGGATCACCTGAGGTCAGGAGTTCAAGACCAGCCTGGCCAACATGGTGAAATCCCATCTCTACTAAAAGCACACACACACACAAAATTAGCCAGGCGTGGTGGCAGACACCTGTAATCCCAGCTACTCGGGAGGCTGAGACAGGAGAACCACTTGAACCCAGGAGGCGGAGGCTGCAGTGAGCCAAGAATGTGCCACTGCACTCCAGCCTGGGCAAGAAGGTGAGACTCCATCTCAAAAACCAAAAAACAAAAAAAAATCACTGCTGAGCTGAAAGAGATGGGCATACAATTCCTACAGCAGAAAGAAACTCAGTTCTCTGGGGACAATATTTTTCACTTACAAGTTGAGTGTGCTCATTGAAGAAACCTTGGTGACCTTCAGGGATTTTCTTTAAATTACACCCCCGATCCTTTCTGTACTCCCAAATTCAGTGGTGAGTATTTTTCTACAGTTGCTTCATGTTCTGAGAACCAGAAGAAGGATATGTAATGCTGTTGGGTGTGCAGGTTCAGGTCTGATTCAGCGGGTTCAGAAGGAAATGAATAACAGCAGGGAACCAGTATAGGGAATATCACAAGGGAGCTGAGATTTGCTAACAGGCCATAATTTATTTAAAAAATAATTAGTCTCATAACTCTAGAGTTCAGTACTTGGTTCACTGATGGCATTCAGAAGTATGTGGAATGAATGAATGAATGAATGAATGAATGAATGAGTAAATGGTTACACTTCACTGGAGTTGGCAGGATCAACACCCTGGAAACAATAATAAGATGTTGAACAAAACTCTTTTTTTCCTTCATTCTTCCTTTTTTTCCAAAAGACGAACAGCCTATTCAGTAATTCTTCTTTTCCCTCTAACTGCAATAGATACATAATACCATATTTTCACTAACTGCAAAAACAATTCACATTAGAAGGAGTTCTTCCATTCACCAGAGTTAATTTTTTAAGTGGATAAGCAATTAAAGATGTCAAGTAGATTAAAATTGATCCCTAGCATAAAAGTTGTGATCAATAAAAAAACAATCTGTAAATTTGATTGCATAAATCCTTTTTACTTAAGTCTACCATAAGCATAATTTTCAGGATCACTACTTTGATCTCACTTACTGGAAAATAAAATGCAATAAAAATATTGCTGCAAAACCTAGTTTTCAGAAATTAATAAATAAAACATCCATTTGAAAATTTTTGAACCACTCATGGGAGACAAATGCACAATGATTAGACTATGCCACTAATCAAGGGAAATGCAGGATTAAAAAGTCCCTTGGGATCTAGCCAAGTTCCTAAACTAGTGGGAAAAATGCTCTCTGAAATGCAGCTTGTTTTATTTAACTGGTTCCAACAGCCCCTTACTGGTTTTCATGGTTTGGCAACTTTATACATTGTCTTTGGATTCTTGCCTTTAGGATCTAGCTCACACATCATTCATCTCTCCTCCCGCTCAATTATGCATCTGTTGCCAGTTCTACTGGATTCCTGTGAAACTCCAAATAGCGTACTCAAAGCCTCCTCCCTGTTTTACCTAGGAGATGTATGTCTCGCTGCTCAGTTTGTATGAGAAGCACAACCACGCTCGGCTTTTCTTTTTTTTTTTTTTTTTTTTTTCCCTTTCTCCTCATCTGCTTTGCCGCCCACCTCTGTCACCCTTTACCTTGTCAAATGTAGTAACATTCACACAGTTCAGTAGCAACTTTTATCTTTCATGATTTGTCTCCAGATTCATTCTGAAAGTTGACACATTCCAATTTTGTGTGTCATGATACATAAACATAATTTACAGTATTAACTATACAGATAATACTTATTATGAAAGAACGCACACCATACAGGTATTACTATAAATATGAAGTCATATTACATATTACTAAATATGAATATACTATACAGATATTTGTAACTATGCAGATATTTATAATAATCCTAGTTTGTTACGATTACATTTCCTTCTCAATGGGTTCACGGTGCCATCCAACGGACGATGTTTTTAGTATCAAAATTAAAAAGACCCTGTCTCCTCCCTCATGTAATTTGCTTTTATTTCAAGACACTAAAAAACCTGAGAGATCTCCCCACTCTATTCCCTTCCCAGAGAAGACTTACTTAAGTTCCAGAGTGAAGTCAGCCCCTCTCCCCGGCCCTCTCCCCCAGAGGGAAGAAGGGGCAGGCACACAGCTACACTGTATGAGCTCACGTCTGATCGTTCAGGGACCCCTCTTCTGTAGTACAACCCGGCTGCACATGCATGGGGTTAGAGGCTGAACTGTGTCCCCCTAAAAATTCAGATGTTGAAGTCCTCACCCTCAGCACCTCAAAAGGGAAATGTATTTAGAGACAGGGTCTTTCCAGAGGCAATTAAGTCAAAACGAGGTCATTCGGGTGGGTCCTAATCCAGTATGACTCGTGTCCTTGTAAGAAGAGGACATTTGAACACAGACACACAGAGAGGGGAGGTGACGTGAACACACAGGGAGACGACAGCCTCTACAAGCCAGAGAGAGGGGTCCGGAACAGAGCCTCCCTCAAGGCCTCAGAAGGAGCCAGCCCTGCTCACACCTTATCCTGGACTTCTGGCCTTCAGAACTGGGAGAAATGAATGTCTGCTGTTGAAGCCACCCCAGGCTGTGGTATTTTGTCCCAGCAGCCCTAGCAAGCCAATACACAGAGTAACATCAGCCTCTTCCCATCCAGTCCTGTGGTAACAGGAGCACTAAAAAGCTCTGCGAGGAATGCGTGGTTTGTTCTTAGATTCAGAGATCTCATGTTTCTTGTCAGAATATATCTTTCTCCATAGCTGTAGCTACAGATTTAGCAACAGGGAGCTCTGTGTAACACACAGGGCTTGTCAACAGACAGGTTTCACTTTAGTAAAAGTGGACACGGGGCCGTGTATGGTGGCTCATGCCTGTAATCCCAGCATTTTGGGAGACGAAGGTGGGTGGATCGCTTGAGCCCAGGAGTTCGAGACCAGCCTGGGCAACATGATGAAATCTGAAACCCTGTCTCTAAAAAAAATTTTAAAAATTTGCAGGGCACGCTGGCACACATCTGTAGTCTCAACAACTCTGGAGGCTGAAGTAGAAGGATGACCTGAGCCCATGGAAGTTGAGGCTGCAGTGAGCCATGATGATGCCACTGTACTCCAGCCTGCGCAACACAGTGAGACCCTTTCTCAAAAAAAAAAAAGAAGGTAGACACAGGGGATCTCTACATCCAGGATGAGGAGGCTTTTACTCTGAGGTATCTGCCCTAGTTATCGCCAGAAAGCCATTCCATTTCTTTAAAGGTAGGAATCACCCTAAGGCGGCTTCATCGTTGTCATCCTCCCATCTGCTTTTCATCTCCCCAAATTCGTTTAAATCTTATCTGCTAATAACTGCCTTTACTTCCTTTAATGTTGTAGATGTTTAACTATTAGTTTTGTATAATCTTTTTGGAGGGTTTCAAGAAGGGGAGAAGATAAACTCAACATGTGATCCCATGACCTTATTCAAGTAGAAGCTCCGATCTATTTTTTTAACGTTGTTTCCTGATATTAAATCAATTAAGAGATGTAGGGTTCTCCTACCTACAATTAACTCTCTCATATGGCTAAATAAAGACAAGTTATACGAAACACTTCTTTAAAGCTCTCTTGAAAATGTTTAAGGAAGTGGGAAGAAATGGAAATCTTTGAGGGTAGCCAAAGGGAAGGAAATCAGTTACAAGTCTCAGAATATAGAAGTAAAGTTATTGCGCCAGCACCGTGGCTCACATCTGTAATCTCAGCACTCTGGGAGGCCGAGGTGGCCGGATCACTAGAGGTCAGGAGTTCGAGACCAGCCTGGCCAACATGGTGAAACCCCGTCTCTACTAAAAATACAAAAAACATTAGCCATTAGCCGGGTGTGGTGGCATGCACCTGGAGTCCCAGCTACTCAGGAGGCTGAAGTAGGAGAATCACTTGAACCTGGGAGGTGGAGGTTGCGGTGAGCCAAGATCATGTCACTGCACTTCAGCTTGGGCAACAGAGCAAGACTCCAACTCTAAAAAAATAAATTGATCAAAATAAAGTTATTGTATCACAGCAGCTATGTCATCTGGAAACATAAAAATATTCTATTTAGGTATGGAGTGGTTTAGGGGTAGGTCTCCTTTACGAGTAGAAGGGAATATATTTAAAACATTTTTTTAAATACAGTTTCTTACATCTTCAGTTCCAGAACTGGTTCTAAATCACTGGCTCTCAGCAATTTCACTAGAAATGCTCCCTAATGACCTGCCCTGAGCTAATAGCATCGAGATCATTGATTAGACACAAGACAAGCAGCCCAGGACACAGGGCACAGCTAAGCTTTTACAGCTCAGATTTTCAGCCTTTCCATCACCACGGTGGAAGGGGAAAAAAACTCCTTTCAGTTCCCTGAAGGATGTGTTCTTGCACATAAATTGGCATTCAGGTTCAATTAGATACTGAAGGCCTGGTCCCTTCAGGCCAGCCGGGTGGGTTGCGGCTAGATATGCCTCGGCGCCTCTCCTCTGTCCTATTACTAGGCGAGTGTCCTCTGGCTGTATGTGCTCCAAGTTAAAACCTAACGAAAGGGCAAAAAGGTGGAAGAGATGGCTGATGAGGAGGAAGAGGATGGAAAGGAAAGGAAGACAAAAAGATTCCCCTGACTATGCACATGGCCAGAATCTCACCAGGCAAAATTATACAGCACAGAGAATCCCAATGAAGATTCTAATATAGATCACACAACTCTGAAGCTTTTCTCTTTAACATGAGACTCAGTTAAGGGTTGGAACGGAGCTGGTGAGAAATGAAACAGTAAAGTACAAGAGGGTTCCAGCTTCCCGACCTCACTCACACTCTAGGCTAGATTAGCACACGCCAGACACAGTTCTGTTCACTTTACAGCCATTGCTCATTTAATACTCACAACAATGACACTCACAGTATCTTCGCTTTACAAATAGGGAAAATGAGGCACAGAGAGGTTGTGACTTGCCCAAAGTCACGCAGCTAGTCCGAGGCAAAGCCTCAGCTCTAACATGGGAGGCCGTTCCCTAACTCTTTGTTCACTGTTTTCTTTAAAACATGATCTTGGAATTACTTTCTCTCATTCAGCAATATTATGCTAATTCAAGAGTTGGTCAAATGTGTCCTTGAAGGTAGGTACAAAAAAGGATGTTCCCTCCAAAGGCAGCCCTCGTCGCAGCCTGAACCTTCAAAGGGTTGTAAGGCGCCTAAGATGCACAGCTGCCTTCTCTATCACCACACTTTTGGTTCCACTGCTTAGATGACTAAGGAGAGTGAAGAGCTTGTTCCTTATTTTCCAGCTTCTAGAAGGGCAAAGGAAGGGAATACCATGAGACAGAGGCCACAGAGCAACCAAAAATAGACGACCTTTTTTTTAAAAGGCAAGGTCTCACTCTGTCACCCAGGTTGGGGTACAATGGCACAATCATAGTCCACGGCAGCCTTGAATTCCCAGGCTCAAGTGATCCTCCCAGCTCAGCTTCCCAAAGTGCTGGGACTACAGGCACATGCCACCATGCCTGGCTAAATTATTATTATTTTTTTTAATTTTAGTGGAGATGAGGTCTCACTTTGTTGCCCAGGTTGGTTCTTGAACTCCTGAGCTCAAGCGATCCTCCTACCTAGGTTTCCCAAAGTGCTAGGATTGGCCAGGCACAATGGCTCACACCTGTAATCCCAGCACTTTGGGAGGCCGAGGTGGGTGGATGTAGTGGCATGCACCTGTAATCCCAGCTACTTGGGAGGCTGAAGCAGGAGAACTGCTTGAACCTGGGAGGTGGAGGTTGCAGTGAGCTGAGATCGTGACACTGCACTCCAGCCTGAGAGAGTTGGAGACTGTCTCAAAAAAAAATTTTCATATATATATATATTTGATTTGGACACTGATTCTATATGGAGATTTTAATATTCAGTAAAGGCAGAATAAGATGTGGAAATACCTCAAATAAACAGAAGAGGATAAGGCATCAGTCAAACCAGGGAGGGATAAATCAGATAAAGTAAAGGAAGAAGTTCAAACATAAGCAAGTGGTATAGGAGCCAAAGATTCCCAACCAAAATGACCACTGGAACAACTCCAGTTTGAAAATATTTCCTGCGATCAAAATTAGCTCACGAGCTACGGACGTGAGTTTTGGGAAGGGATGACTCTCTTTTACATAACTGCCCAGATTGAAGAGGATTTGCTAGAATTTAGTACAGTGGACCCGTGAATGACACAGGGTAGAACTGCATGGGTCCACTTATACGTGGGTTCTTTTTCAACCAAACGCAGACTGAATATATAGTACTGGCAGGACGCGAAACCTGCAAGGTACAGAGGGCTCCTAGGCGAGGGTTCCACAGGGCTCACTGCCATACTTGAGTATACACGGACTTTGGTGTATGTGAGGGTCCTGGAACCAATCCCCCACAGACGCTGAAGGACAGCTGTATTCATCCCCTGACACACTGCAGCTCTTCACGCATACCGGGAGTCACTACACTCACCTAAGTTCTATACACTGAGGTTATGAGGTTCCAGATTCCAAATGTGGAAATGAACTTCCTTCTTTTCTCCTTGTGAGAGTGTGGGAGTCTGTGGGAGTATGCATGAGGGGAGAAAAGGGAATGTCACTGAGCACCAGCACGAGCATGTCCAAATGTAACCAAGATGGACCAAGCACAAAAGTAGCCAGGTGGGTGAGTGACCAAGCGCCAGGGAGGCCAAGAGTGACTGAGCCCGGGGGTGGCCAAGCCTGACAGCATCTGGCTGCTTTCAGTGGTCGCAGATTGAGGCTATGTATGAAGAGACTCTTCCAGCAGACACTTTGTTTTTTTGTTTGTTTGTTTGTTTGAGACGGAGTCTCGCTCTGTCACCAGGCTGGAGTGCAGTGGCACCATCTTGGCTCACTGCAACCTCTGCCTCCCAGGTTCAAGCGATTCTCCTGCCTCAGCCTCCTGTGTAGCTTGAACTATAGGCATGTGCCAGCACGCCCAGCTAATTTTTGTATTTTTAGTAGAGATGAGGTTTCACCATGTTGGCCAGGATGGTCTCGATCTCTTGGACCTTGTTATCTGCCCGCCTTGGCCTCCCAAAGTGCTGGGATTTCAGGCGTAAGCCACCGCGCCTGGCCCCAAGCAGACACATCTAAGACATCCTATTCCGAGTTCAAAAATACATTTTTAGGCTGAAAGACAAGAACAACTTCTTTGGAGAAGCAATGACCAGCAGTGTGTGGTGTCAGGAGTCAGGCTAAGCACTCTGACACCTCTTAGAAGCCTTCTCGAGAACACTCCTATCCTCCTAGATTCCCAGGTGAGGGTCTTCAGCCTGATCTCACCCATTTCCCAATGTCCTGGCCGGACAAAAGCCACAGGCTGTGGGAAGAGCCATTTCCAGCAGAGCAGGCAACTGCTTCCAAGATTTAAAGTAAATGGGGGATTCCAAGACGTCTGATTCAGAGGATCAGTAAAGTCACTGATGGTTTTGTCTTTCCTAAATACAGTCACAAAGATTTTAATTTCACATTATGTCAAGAGTTTTACGGAGCCAAGGATCTTTCCAGTACTGAAAATGCCTATACAAACCCCACAGAAATCAGGCGGCAAAAGCAATAATCATAACTATCACCTGTTGGGTCAAAAACTTGATTAAAGCCAAATGACAATTAAAATGTATTTTATTAGCAGTAAGATTAAATCCAGAGCATATGTCAAAGCTGGAATATGAAGTCATAATTTCTCTAGATCGCAGTTGGAAGCAATAATTTTATCACTCTGTCCCTCCCTAGCCCGTAAATCCAAATATAGTTCAGACAGCAGCTCTGGACCGCAGGGTAGTACCCTACTCACTGCGAGACCCTGCAGAGGAGCTCCGCTCTCACCGGCCCAGGCAGGCCACAC
Organism: Theropithecus gelada; assembly: GCF_003255815.1. Classification (NCBI taxonomy): domain Eukaryota; kingdom Metazoa; phylum Chordata; class Mammalia; order Primates; family Cercopithecidae; genus Theropithecus; species Theropithecus gelada. Next base: position 26,018,501 of record NC_037670.1, on the reverse strand, counting down.
CCAGGCTCCCTGCTCTCCCGAGTTTATGGCCCTGGGCACCTCTCCCAATCCAGGGCAGAATCAGCTGTCACAGGAGTAAGATGTTGCCACACACCCTGGATCAGCTGTCCCCAGCAGGCATGCCATGGAGTGGTCTAATTAGCTGCTGTGAAGATGTCATGTTTCATGAGCAATGAGGAGGACCTAGACAATTTTAGACATGAGAACATTCCTTCGGGCATGTCAGAGGTGGTGCTCTCTTTCCGTGGGCCCTTGTGTGTGTTCTTAATACAAAGACCTGATTCCCATTTTTCAAATCAAACCAGGAGTCCCCTGGTTTAGAGTGGCCCTCTACACCCCACCACCACCCTGCCCACAACTAATACATCACCTTACCCAAGAATGTCATGCAAATCTGCTCATGGTCTCTCCCCACTCCTATCCCCAGTGCCACGTCTGAATCTTCATTCTTATTACGGTTTGCTTATATTAGTGGCAGAGTCTCCACAAAAGTCCCCCGAAGGAATCTCCTAGTCACTGTGGCAAAACTATTCTGGAACATGGCCCCACTTACACAGCTCCATACTGGGAAGGGTCGATGTCCCTCCACAGTCACCTCTCCCATTGCAAGACAAGAGCAAGAGCTACACTTACCCTGGGGCTGCAATAGGATGATTATTTGCTTACCAGGACAGTGAAAATCCTGATGTAATTTTTTTTAAGGTGGTAAGTGTTAAGGCATGATCTAAGCTTCTTTCTCATGTAATCAGAACTGAACCACAATTGCCTGTTGAATAATGATAAACATAAAAACTGCATGGTGGCTAGGCACGGTGGCTCACGCCTGTAATCCAGCACTTTGGGAGGCTGAGGCAGGTGGATCACCTGAGGTCAGGAGTTCAAGACCAGCCTGGCCAACATGGTGAAACCCCATGTCTACAAAAATACAAAAATTAGCCAGATGTGGTGGCATGTGCCTGTAATCCCAGCTACTCTGGAGGCTGAGGCAGAAGAATCGCATGAACCTGGGAGGCGGAGGTTGCAGTGAGCCGAGATTGTGCCACTGCACTCCAGCTTAGTGACAAAACAAACAAACAAAAAACTGCATGGCATTTGACGTTCTTGGCATTGGGACCTGACCTGCTTATTGTTCAGAAAGCTATTTATAAAAGTTTTGTGAAAACCTGAAGCATTATACAAACTATATGCTATACTGTAAAGCTTTTATAATATGGGGATCCTTTTAAATAGAAACTTCTACTAATAGGCAACTTGAAATCCCCAACTACATATCATCTTTCAACTTTAGACATTTGAAAATACAGCACACAAAAAACTTCATTTTGGCTATGTCCAAGGCAAGTAGGAAAAAGTCCAAACAGAATAAAAGGGTCTGAATTATAAATCCTTGTGAAAATACTATTAATCAAGAGGGAATTGATGTTAACTTATCTAGTGGGTGCTATTATCATAACTCTTTAATATCAAACTCACAAAATTAGCAGCAGAAATAAAATGATACTTTAAAAAAAAGATTATTTTCTCAGTAAGGTTGGCCCAAAGAAGAACATGCATTAATAAGATGCACAGCAGTCAAACGTGAAGAAATGAGTGACAATTTTTAGGGAAATTTGCAAGTTGGCTGCAATCATGAACACTGTATCAAGCCAAGTAATGAAAGCCACTTTTGCCTGGGTGGGCTCGGTCCAGTCTGGCCCCTGTTGATACCCTGATGCATTCTGCAGCTAACCAAGTTCTTATGGGGGTGAGGGGAAGATGTGGCAACAAAAAACACATTGAAAACAAAATAAACATGTTTCCTGTAGCCAATATCTGAATAATCCTTAGGTAATGACCATTTACACACTTGATAGTTTCCCAAGTTTTTCTTTCCTCTTTCTTAAGTAAAATGGAAACCTAAGACAATTTTAAAGCCAGAGAATATTTAGAAACTATTTTTTAGGTCATTTCATCCCATTTTTGGTTGACTAGTGTAACCTAGGCAGCAACTGGATTTCGAAGCAGCAGAGGAAGACATTCCGAGCTGACTCCGAGCCCAGCGCTGGGATGCAGCCTCCACCCTCCCAGGAAACCAGTTACTTACATTCCCTTGCCCTCTTGCCCTTCTGCCGTTCCTGCCACCAGGTAGCTGGTCGGAATGGGAGTTTTCTTTCTTTCTGCAGTGGGTTGAATGATCACACACGCACACATACACACACACACCCACAGCCAAGTCCTAGTACCCACACTCTGTAAATGTTTACTTACTTGGAAAAAGGGTCTTTGCAGATAGAATAGAACTAAGTTACAATCTTAGCCACGTGTGGTGGTTCATGCCTGCAATCCCAGCACTTTGGGAGGCTGAGGCAGGCAGATCATGAGGTCAGGAGATAGAGACCATCCTGGAAACCCTGTCTCTACTAAACATACAAAAATTAGCCGGGAGTGGTGGAAGGTGCCTGTAGTCTCAGCTACTCAGGAGGCTGAGGCAGGAGAACGGCATAAACCCAGGAGGCTAAGCATGCAGTGAGGCAAGATCACGCCACTGCACTCCAGCATGTGCGACAGAGCAAGACTCTGTCTCAAAAAAAAAAAAAAAAAAAAAAAAAAAGAGAGAGAGACAGAAAAGGAGAAGAGACACACACAGAGGGGGTCACATGAAGATGGAGGCAGAGACTGCAGTGACGCAGCCAGAAGCCAAGGAACACCTGAAGCCACAAGAAGCTAGATGGGGCAAGGAACAGGGCCTCCCGTGGAGCTTCCAGAGGAAGTGTGGCCCTGCCGACACCTTGATTTCAGACTTGTGGCCTCCAGAACTGAGACAGAATTATTTTCAGCTGTTTTAAGCTGCCGGTTTGCAGGAATTTGTTACAGCAGCACCAAGAAACATACATTCCAGATACACAGATATATTATTCTCATTTTTGGAGCAGCAAAGGAGCACCACTTAAACAGTTAACAGGGACCAACCTCCCATCTTTAGAGCAATCTAAGCATTTGTTCTCTATAATTAGATTAAATGGGATTAAACACAGGCACTGCTTCACATATGAAATTGCTGTGCAAATACACACGGCTGAAAGATACGAGAGGTCAATGGACAGCATTAGCATGTCCACTTCATGAAAAAATGAGACACTTCTCTGCGTTGCTTTAGTGGATACTGGATCCAGTCCAACGTGAATGGCTCGCTTTCAGAAATGAATCTGAAGCTGCTGACCATCTTCTTTGGAGTCACACGCTAGGAGGTAGCCTGGGAAGACGCTTGACTCTGAAATCTCTCACACACATTGTAACCACTCGCTATTTTTGCAAGAACTTGCTTTTCTTTCTAGATATAAATGTAAGTACGCTTTGCTCACTGATGGAGTGTAATTCTTGAAAGGAGGGAGAGGGGAGAGGTGGCAGCCCAGGGAAGAAAGGACTGAGCAAGAGCAGATAGCAGCAGATGACATGAGCGGGGACCAGATGTACGCCAGGAGACAGAAGAACTTCAAAGCCAACACACAAAATATGGGCAAAGGAAATTAACTGGCACATCACAGAAGACATCTAAACAGTCAAAAAATTCTTAAGAAGATGGTCCAGCTCACTGGCAATATCCTACACACATGTTTCTGAAAATTCCAAAATGTCTTAAGACAGAAGAAGAACCTTCAAACCCAAATATGGATCCCTAAGGTCATTTTCCAACCCAACTACATTAACACAAGCAAAATCCAGAGAGCCACACGATGCTCCAGAGAACCACATGATGCTGTCACTTAAATGACAAATTCTAACGTTAACATTTATTTCGCGGGATGCCAAGATGACGTAATAACAAAAGTGTTATGTAGCTTATAAATGGCCTACTTGAAACTTGTTAGCACAATTTTGGAAGTGCTTTCCAAGGAGCAAGAAAAACTTCAAAACATAAACAAACTAATCTTCACTAAGGCTCCATTACTCACAATAAAGGTTAAGGATGTACCTTACTTAAATAGCTCATAAACAGAAAAAGCATGTGTGGATTTCTTTGAGAAGCTTGTAACGTCTTGGGAGTTTACTTATCCTAGTAGAAGCTTTATTGCTAATTTTTACACAATCATAGAACTACATGAAATAGGCATATTGCCTAACATTTATACTTGGTTTTAAAAAAATTACTATTCCCAAATATAAAAATAACCTATCATTAGAAAAGGTAGGTGAATATTTTTTTTAAAAGTTTTTTTTAAAATAATAATTCAGTCTACCTTTAGTGTTGAAGTACTGCCTTCATAACTATTGATGGGGACTCCAAAAATACCCTCTATGGAAAAATATTCAGGTATCTAAAAAAGGATTCGTCTGAAGAAATTTTATATTAATGGTTTCCTTTCAAATATTTTTGGACTTCTTACAGTGAAATCATGAGCCACAAAAATAATAAATGTCTCCCATATTTTAAAACTAAGTAGTGATATCTCATCATTATAAAGATTATAAAGTAATCTTCCTACATGATGAGACTAAATTACAATGTTGCTTTTATTTTATTTTAATTAATTTTTTTTTTTTTGAGATAAGAGTTTTTTACTCTTGTCATCCAGGTTGGAGTGCAATGGCGTGATCTCGGCTCACTTCAACCTGTGCCTCCCGGGTTCAAGAGATTCTGCTGCCTCAGCCTCCCTAATAGCTGGGATTATAGGCGCCCACCACCACGGCTGGCTAATCTCTATATTTTTAGTAGAGACGGGGTTTCACCATGGTGGCCAGGCTGACTTCGAACTCCTGACCTCAGGTGATCCACCTGCCTTGGCCTCCCAAAGTGCTGGGATTACAGGCATGAGCCACCACACCAGGCCACAGTATTTTAGATTAAATTTGTAATCTTCAGTGGAAGAAAACTCCATGAGGATTTTTGTTTTTTCACAGAGGGGTGGGACAACAATATAAAAATGAAACTGTTTGGGGTGGATATTTTACAATATATAAATTATACCTCAATTAAAAAATTAAAATGACCTGCCCAGGCACAGTGGCTCATGCCTGTAATCCCAGCACTTTGGGAGGCCGAGACGGGCGGATCACGAGGTCAGGAGATCGAGACCATCCTGGCTAACACAGTGAAACCCCATCTCTACTAAAAATACAAAAAATTAACCGGGCGTGGTGGCGGGCGCCTGTAGTCCCAGCTGCTCAGGAGGCTGAGGCAGGAGAATGGCGTGAACCCGGGAGGTGGAGCTTGCAGTGAGCCGAGATCGCGCCACTGCACTCCAGCCTAGGCAACAGAGTGAGACTGTCTCAAAAAAAAAAAAAAATTAAAATGACCTTAAATTTTAAAATGACAGGGACTTAGGCACCAAAAAACCTTTTGGAAGCATTTAGTTCTTTTCCATCTTACAGCCATAAATTAAAGGTATTTCTTAATTTGCTAAAAAATATTTCAACTGAAATGGCTTATATTTAAGTTTTAATGGGTCAAATATGTTAACCAAGGATATTCTTTTGGCTTTTCGGGGAATTTGTCTGTCTTCAAACAAAACAAAACTAAACCACTGTCCAAAGAGTAGGAACAATTTACAATGTGTGTGAAGATCTAGAGTTCATGAATGTGATAATAAATAGCCCAAACCACGAGCACATTATTTATTGTTACTGCTGTAAGAGTAAAATGTTATGGTCACGTGAGGGCTGTGTAAAGGATAGGACGATGGCCTCCGTCATGTGATCTAGAAGCCACATAATGCAACTTTTGTGTAAGGTAAGAGGATTCGATCTGTGTGTGAAGATGGCAAGGGTTAGGGTTGCACAACGTGGTGGCTAATAGCACAGGAGTCAAAGTCCTAGGCTGGGAAACAGCTTCTGTCCTTAGTAGCATCAGACCTTGGACAAAACTATCATCTTCAGTCTCAGGCTTCTCATCTGTAAAATGGGGATAATGCAACTTACGATTCTTGTGAACTAATCTGTGTGAAAGCAGTAGGCAAATGCGCCTGGCTTCACAGGCAACTAAGACGTGAGCTATGTTCCTCAACTGGCTTGGCTCTGTTCTGCAGCCACAGGGTAGGCCTGGCATCCCAGAAATGCTTGTCATTGATAACAAGGGGACATCAAGTTGGAGAATTCGAATGTCACGCCTGAAAGTCTAATGACCCTCAGCTGTCATCCACAGCTCATTGGAAAACTGTTTGGTAGGACCCACTAAGGCTGACGTATGCATACCTCACAACCCAGCAATTCTACTCCTGGGTATACACTCAACAAAAATGCTTACATATGTTCACCAAAAGAATCAGATGGTTCATAACAGCGTAATTCATAGTAGCCCCAAACCAGAAACAACCCAAATGCCCATTAATAGTAGAAGATAAACAAACTGTGGGATACTCACCCAAAGAAGTATTTTATGGCAATGAGAATGAAAAAACTATAGCAACAACACAGATGACAAGACAGAACGGAAGAGGCCGTGGTGAATGTTTCCATCTGTATGAAATATAAAACCAGGCAAAACTAAGATAGTGTCAGAAATCAGGACAGTGTCCCTCAAAGGGGGGATGCAGATGGGAAGGGACCTGAAGGTGCCTCTGACCTCTGGAACCCCGTTTCTTGATCTGGCTACATGTGAGAGAGTTTACACTGTAAAAATTCAAATGCTGCACCCTCAGGATGTGTACACTCTTCTGGATGCATATTATACTTCACTAAAACAGGTTCATCCCTGTAATCCCAGCACTTCGGGAGGCCAAGGGAGATCACATGAGGCCAGGAGTTCAAGACCAGGCTGGCCAACAATGTGAAACCTCATTTCTACTAAAAATACAAAAGAAATTAGCCGGGTGTGGTGACACACACCTGTAATGCCAGCTACTTGGGAGGCTGAGGCACAAGAATTGCTTGAACCCGGGAGGTGGAGGTTGCAGTAAGCCAAGATGGTGCCACTACACTCTACCCTGGGCAACAGAGCAAGACTCAGTCTCAAAAACAACAACAACAACAACAACAAACCTATCTTTCTTATTGATAAAACCATTCAAGGCCACGAACCCAGAGCAGCCCATACCACCCTACTCTGAGGCCCTGAATTCTGCAGACCTACGCCAGCCTAACCAGCAGGGTGGGGGGCCCCAGGCCAGGGAGCAACATCCTCTCTCACCAATGATCTCCTTCCATTTCTAAGCCCGGCATCTCTCTGTTGCTTAGAACATGTCTGAAACTGAGCAGTTCTTCCTACCGTGTCTTATCTTCTAGACTTTGGTGGCCATCTGTATGGAAGGAATCTTCAGGTAAAAGACACACCTCAGGATACTGAGCTGAAATGATACCCAACTTCTTTTAATTAAACATATCTTGCCTGAGGCAAATCATTTAAAAGAAATATCTGTTAAGATACTGGCCAGAATGGTGGCTCACACCTGTAATCCTAACACTTTGGAAGGCCAGTGTAAGAGGATAGCTTGAGTCCAGGAGTTCAAGACCAGCCTGGGAAACATGGCAAGACCCTATCTCCACAAAAAAATAAAAAATTAGCCAGGTGTGGTGGCATGTCCCTGCAGTCCCACTACTCGGGAGGCTGAGGTAGGGGGATCATATGAGCCCGGGAAGGCGAGACTCCTGTGAGCCATGATCATGCCACTGCGCTCCAGCCTGGGTGACAGAGGGAGGCCCTGTCCTCCCCACCCCCCCCACCCCCCAAAAAATAAACAAAGAAAGAAAGAAAAAGAAATATCCATTGAGATATTAAAGATACATCTTTTAAGAAACTATAAAAGAATATTTTGTACAAAACTTAAATGAACACTAGTAATGCACAGAATTTTCTAATTAGGCACACATCATATTCCATCAATCTTAGTGAAGTCAAAGTTACCAGTGTGTGCAAAGTTATTTAAAAATATAGAGCATGTGGGAAAAGTAAGGTTTCTGAAATTCTGTACATTCACTTCTAAAATGTCAAAATAGGCTGGGTGCAGTGGCTCATGCCTGTAATCCCAACACTTACGGAGGTCAAGAGGTAGGAGGCCTCAGGAGTATAAGACCAGCCTGGGCAACAAAGAGAGACCCCATCACTACGAAATATTCTTAAAAATTACCTGGGTATGGTGACATGCACCTGTAGTACCAGCTGTTGGGAAGGCTGAGGCAGGAGGATCACTGGAGCCCAGGAGATTGAGGCTGCAGTGAGCCATGATCATACTGCTGCACTCTAGCCTGTGTGTCACAGCAAGACCCTGTCTCTAAAAGAGAAAATAAAATGTCAAAATAACTACTTGTTTGGATCACTATGCATGAGAAATAGTTTCTTCTTAAAGTAAACACATCCTCATATAAGAATATTTCAGTCAATAATGCTCCCTCTCCCTAGTGCGGCAAGCAGAATGTTTAGGGCACTGAAACTGTAAGATACTGTAACGGTGGATACGTATCACTATACATTTGGCAAAACCCATAGAACTCTGCAGCACGAAGAATGAGCCGTCACGGAACTGATGGACTTCAGTAACAATTCAGTAACAATTTATGACTAGAAGCTTATCAATTGTAATGAATGTACCACACTAATGAAAGATGTTAATAATAGGGGAAAACAGAGGGGGATTCGGCGGGGGAGACAGAAGGACAGGGAGGGAGTATATGGGAACTCTATATTCTGTTCAATTTTTCTGTTAAACTTAAACTGCTCTAAGAAGTCAAGTCTATTGATTAAAATATAAATAAATAAATAATGCTTCCTCCCGCCTTCTAAGATGTCCACATTTTACCTTTGATCATTTTTGCAGGAAACACCTAGTTTAGAACACACGGGCCACAGGAAAGAACAAAAGCTTTCACGTATTTTCAGGGGTTTGTGCTTGTATATGTGAACATCTTTGTCACTCATGGTCAGTGATATATACAGATGTGATTTTAACAATTCAGTATGGAGAACGACTCTCTTCTTTTTTTTTTCTTTTTTTTTTTTTTTTTTTTTAACTTGGCTGGATACTGTCCTGTGTAAGAAAATATATTGCAAAATGTATTCAAATAAAAGCAAGAATAAGGGTCGACTTTAATACCGTGGGGAGAAATCCGATCGATTGGGTCCATAAGGAAAGATGTATGCATTTGGTGCTCCCTAATTACAACTGCTTTGGTGGGCAGCAGCACTGGTGAAACAGATGTTGGAGACCTATTAAAGAAGGGGTTTCAACATCTGCTTACAATTTTAAGGCAATTGTAAATACAGCAGAGAAGGTCAATTGGACCAATTAAGGCCGATGTGCAAATCCACCGCTGCGGGTTTCTTTTCAAGCTTACATGGACTTGATTTTTTATGCTTCCATTTTCTACAACCACAATTTTTTTTTAAACCCAGGAAATGGGTTTAATAACTTTTGTCCATTTTGATTGTTATTCTTTTTAAATGCAAGAAAACTTTCTGTTCAAAGAAGTCACTGCACACCTTTTGCCTCCCGATGACTCATTTTCCTTCCTTCCCTCCCCTCCCATGCTCACAGCCAACCACTCGGCCCCAATCAAAGCAGGTTACATGTTACCAGGGAGGTGAGGAATCCCGAATACTGGGCTTCCTTTCTAAGCCAGAATGAACATGGGCAAGTGTCACCTTCAGGAACTTCCGTGCCATGACACACAACAGTGCTCCCAGCTGTATGGACAGGACCGCTGGGAGCATTTGCTACTCCTCTACCCTAGGCACCTTCACCAGCCTTTATTAGAAAATCATGAAGTTTCATGAACCGTAAATACAATGGCAAACTGTACTATCCCTCATCTAAGTAGGTAAAACTGAAATTATCTCATGGCATGCAAGGCTCATTCATGTCAGAGACAGTAGCAGGGACACGCTCCCGATGGATTCCAGGCCAGAGATACAAAGTCTGAGACCCACTTGCTGCTCAACAATTGGCTCCCAGGGGTGGAGCGGGCCTCAGAGACTGAGTGTCGGCAAAGAGGCAGAGCTGTCCAGCTCAACATTACTAGGTCCTTTCTCTTAAGGGTAAACGTGTAATCGTTACTTGTGCTAAGTAGGTATAAAAAGTCCCAGTATCACAGGCATCAAAACGGCCTCCTTCGGGAGAGTAAGAAACAAGCCTGGCCTATCTTCTTTCCTACGAGTTCTAAGTGATGGCCACCAGAGTATATTTTGCCACCTTTTCTTGGTGGCCCAGACCACTCAACTGCTCTCTTTATATAAAGAAAAAACCAAGGTTGGGCAAACCTAGATTCAAATTCTGCACTTCTGAGCTGAGTGACCTCGAAGCCTTTGTTTCCTCATCTATAAAATGGGAATATTGCCATTTCTAGAGCTCTAAAAGTTGATACAAGGTAGGTACTCAATATATGTTGAGTTCCTAAAGGTGATACACAGTAGGTACTCCATAAATGTTGGTTTCCTAAAAGTGATACATAGTAGACACTCCATAAATTTAGTTTCCTAAAGTTGATGTGTGGTAGGCACTCAGTAAATGTTGGCTTTGTAAAGTTGATACACAATAGGCACATAATAAATGTTGTTTCCTAAAGGGGATACACAGTAGACACTCAATAAATATTAGTTTCCTAAAGCTGATACCTAGCGGCAGTCAACAAATGTTGGTTTCCTAAAGAAAATACACAGTAGGCACTCAATAAATGTTGATTTCCTAAAGTTTCTATACATTAGGCACTCAATAAATGTTGAGTTCCTCTGTCCTCCTTCTGAGACCTTTGGGACCTCCACCAAGACACTTCTAAGGGGCCTAGACCGGTGTTTCCAACGCGGGGGGCAGTTCTCCTGAATGTTTCTATTTGTTTATTTTCAGGGGGAGGTATATCCAGTTTTTGTGCTACTGTTGATATTGTTGTTGTTATTATTTGCTTTGTTTCTGGTGAAACAGAAAGTAGATAATGAAACTACAAAAAAGTTCTAAAAGAAGAATCCTTCAGGCAGCAGAATGGGAAGAAATAGTATTCAGAACAAAGAAAATTCTGAAGGAAAGTCAATATACCGCACAGAAATCTAGGTTGAGAAAGAACTGTTTTTCCCTTACATCCCCTTTTTACTTTTCAACCTTGAGGCTCAGCTCACTCAGGTCTGAGCAAGAATAAAGAGTCCTGCTTGTCTAAACAACTGCTAAATCTGAAGGCAAACAGCTCAACTCCATGTGGTTCTTCAGCAACATTCCTGTCAACAAACCCCGTCTTTGCTCGATTGGTCCAACAATGCCAGATTTAGAGCCATCCGCTCATCCTTCTTCCAGGATGCAAGGGGATTTTCAAAAAGCCATTCCAGGAACAGCTCTCGCAATTTTTGTAGCCTTTTCAAAAACACAAAAATCTAATTCATCTGCTGCACTGCTTCAGCTATTCAGCTTACACTGATTTTAAAATCTCCCCTTTTGTAAATAGAGATGTTGGGAACGCCGCCACTGCCACAATATAAAATGATGGTATCTTTCTCTTTTGTAATGAAATTACCATCATGTATTATAAAGCTTCAGACAGAAACCTGAGGGATGGGCAAGATGACCTTGGGTTCAGAAGAGAGACACGGCATTTTTGACACTGAAATAAAAGCTTGGAGGGCATAAATACTTTTTAAAAAATCAAGTATTTAGCACAGGATTTGGTAAAAACACTGATCAATAAATAAGAGCCAGCAGTCGCAGCAGCACGCTGGAATCAGCGTCATCTGAGTTCTAACACAGATTTGTTTCTATGAATCATTGAAAAGGAATTTCATGGGGCCAGCAGCATCAGCACAGAAAGTCAGAATAAGCACTTAGACAGTAATACCAGCATCGTAGTTACTATCCTACAATGGAGTCAGTTTGCTGGATTTTACATAAGCTAAGTAATGGATATCTAAGGTACCATCAATTTAAAAAAGTTCTCCAAAGTTAATTTTTATTTAAAATTGCATATGATAAACTGTAAAACCAAAATAACATTTGGGTCAAAACTCCAAAGAGTTGGAGTATCACTAAGCTAGAAAGAGAAAACCAGCAGAAAGAGGATTCTCTTGCTGATATGCCAAAAACGTGACTCTATTGCTTTCAACAGGGTTTATTGTTTTCTTCCTGTTTTACAATGGCAATACATACAAGAATTTTTTTTTTAATTCAGAAAATTGCAGAGACAAGGGGAAATTTCTCCCCTAATTCTATTCCCCAAAGAGAACTGCCTTTCATGTGTTCTGGCAAAATTCTCTCATCTTCTTTCAAGGCATACACAAACCTTTTATTTATTTACTTTTCGAAAACAAAATTGGGTCATACAGTAGGTATTGTTTTTTGATCTGCTTTTCTAATTTTTAAATGCTGTTCAATAGTTAATCAAATGGATATACAATTAACCTCCCATTATTAAACATCAAGAACAGCTTCTATTTTTCTGTATTATAAATAGAAAAGCAACGAATATCCACATATATAAAACTTCGCGTCACTTCATCTACTTGGGTTAAATTCCTGCAAACTGAATTGTTGGGTCAAAATCTCTGCACATTTTAAGGTATGTGGTGTACAAGACACGCCAGAAAGGTTGTGCTAATTCTGCACAATGTATGAGAGTACGCTTTTCTCCATAACGCTGCCTATATAATTTTTTTTTTTGGAAACAGAATCTCGCTCTGTCATCCAGGCTGAAGTGCAGTGGCATAATATCGGCTCACCGCAACCTCTGCCTCCCGAGTTCAAGCAATTCTCCTGCCTCAGCCTCCCCAGTAGCTGGGATTACAGGCGCCTGCCACCATGCTCAGCTGATTTTGGTATTTTAGTAGAGAGGGGATTTTACCACGTTGGCCAGGCTGATCTTGAACTCCTGACCTCAAATGATCTGCCTGCCTCAGCCTCCCAAAGTGCTGGGATTACAAGCGTGAGCCACCGCACCTGGCCCATAATTTTTTAATCTTCACTAATTTAGCATGTAAAAACTTATGTATCATTTCCATTTTATTAGTAAAGATATTCCAGTGTTTTTCCACATTTTTACTGGATACCTGATTTCTTCCTTTGGGAACTGAATGCTCACTTCCTGGACCCATTTTTCTTTTCTTTTCTTTTTTTTTCCTGGACCTGTTTTTTGACTGTAAAGCTTTAAATAAAGCTGAAAATATTAAACTTTTATGATTATATTCCAACTATTTTTCCTCCATTAGTAACCTGTTTCATAGTGCTGCTTAATGCATAGAATGTTATTATTGTGGACCAATCAATCTGCCTTTTTGTTTTATCATTTTCCCTTGGATTTGTAAACTTAGAAAGGCCTTTCCTATCCTAAGAGCAAATACAAAATCTGCTTTACATATTGAACTAATATTGGGATGGTACTGATTTTGATTGCAATATTTGAGAAGGCAAAACAGAGTTAAGAAAAGAAAAAAAAATCCCAAAGGATGGGGAAAGAGGTGAGGTGGCTTCTAAAAATAACATTTGGCAGACATCGGCTCAATGCAAGTCTAATTTGCTTCTTAGTTAATGAAGGAGAAAATGGAGATGGCGAAGGAATAAAAGGTCCATTCTAAAATGGCAATAATAAAATCCCCTATGAAGACAATAACAACATTCTTGTTATACATGGAAATCTAATCCTAAAATAATAAAGAATATATTGATATAACAGCACTGTGAATAAATTCCATTTAAGCTATGTTATTTTAACAATGACCCAGAAAATGTTAAACTAAAGTAGTTTGTTACATGCCTAGTTTGGCCCACTTAGAGAGCCACAGGTTCTCAGAAACGTATCTGGAAAAGGCCTTTCTGTCTGCAATCAATGCATCCATCATGGTGCACCAATAGGCTGACTATAAAGAGCTTACACATAAATATATGTGCATATACATACAGATTTTACTTGCATCAAAAGGTAAAAATAGAATTTGGTTTATTTTGTAAAGCCATTAAACGTAATCATAATCTCATTAGGATCCAGCAGAAAAGAATGACTCTGGCAGCTTTTTGCTGGGTCCCTGGCACCTCTTTCTATGGATAGAAAAGGAGCCCCTGGGGGCATCTGGGTGGAAGGAAGTCACGGAGGCTGCAGACTTGCTTGCCTGAATGCCAGCCAGTGTGGCAAAGATGTCCAGGGCAGCCTAGAGTTCCTGCTGGGGGCAGTGGCAGGGGTGGTCAGGGCACAGCCAAGTGCCAGGCAGTATACACCCCAGCCCCCACTGAACTGCCGGCATTCGGCTCTGCCTGTCTTTGGCTTCTGGCTTGCTTTCCTGGCTTGATTCTCTGGCCTTCCCCTAGGCATTGAGAGCTTTCCAACATTCATCCTTCCAACGCATTTCTTTTCTGCTTAAGTGACCCAGGTCAGTTTCTGTTGTTTGCAATCATGAACCTTGACTGTACAAACTCTTATTAGCTTCCGGCAGATACTAAAAGATGCGTGAGCTCACTTTGATGCAAAGGGGTCTCGGCATGGATGCATGTTCAATCTACGAGAAAGCGCTTCTGCTTCCTCTCCTGGCCTCCCTGTACTTATCTCAAGGTTTATACTTGATTTTTTTCCCTTTCACTTTCTTCTTTTCATGCCCAACTCTCCTCCCTAAAATGAGTCTGGTGGCAGAGGTGAAGGCAGAGAGTGGAGGTGAGAAGAAAACAGGAAAGTGAGTGACTTTCAGATATTACTTTTCAGAAAACATTCTGTGTGGCAGTGGCCACTTTCCTGTCAGAGGCTTAACATTTTTTTCCTATAAATACATTAAAAGTGAGTCAGACTTGGATTTGCACTTTAACATTATTGCTAACACTTTCAATAACTATATGTTCTCTACAAATGTTCTCTACTAAAGAAGGGACTCGGAGGATGGAGGCAGCAAAAGGGAGAATGGGGAGGCGACTCTGGGGCAGCTCACCTGTCTGGCCCTGTACTGAGTTTCCTCTTTAGAATTCAGCAGGCTGTAGGGAAAGGGAATGCTGGGTACTCGGTAACCCCTGCCCTGGTCAGGGAGTCAGGGAAAATTGGAGAGGCTGCTCTCTATCCTGCACCCCCGAGCCCCATGCTACACAGGCTTGCAGGGTTGTCTCAGGAAGCCCCTCCTAGAGGCTAACCCCAATTCAGCAGGGTGATGGGGCACGGACCACACACGCATGCCTGTCCTTAGTGCCTTGAGTCCGAGACCCCCGTTCCTCCCAGTTCCTTTCCTTGTGGAAGGGCAAAGGGAGAGGTGCCCTCAGGGAGGGTTTTGGACTGTAGCCACCTCTTGAGATTCTGGGGTCGGGGGCCAAGTCCTGAGTCCAAGGGGATAGCAAGGTGACACTGGTCAACAGGTATGTGAGTCCTGGTTGAATTCTTGTCCTCAAATGTTCATGCTACATTTTCTGTGTCCCTTCCACCCTCAATCTACAATGAGGAGCTCCCCCATCCTGGGCCAGTCGGGGTCTACAGAACACAGCCAGGGAAGCAGAGGGAGAGCGGGAGAGGCCTTCGAGGACACGCTACCCCTGCTGGAGGGGAGGATGTGCTGTTGTTGAGGGGCTGTACCCTACGGCCACAGGTGATGGGCAGGGGGGTTAGGAACTGCGCACTCCAAAACTGGTTGTGTTTTCTCTCAGCAAAAGCTTTTTGTACCTCCCCTCCCTCCACGGGGGAAAAAAAAAGGTTATGGAAGAGAGAAAGATACTAGGTTAGGAGCCTTCTATATTTCAATAGAGCTACCATACAGTCCAGCAATCCCAATCCTAGGTATATACCCAAAAGAAAGGAAACCAAGATACTGAAGAGCTATCTGCACTCCCATGTTTATTGCAGCCCTATTCACAGTAGCCAAGACCTGGGAGCAAACTAAGCATCCATCAGCAGATGACTGGACAAAGAAAACGTGCTGCAGATACACAATGGAGTACTATTCAGCCACAAAAAAAGAATGAGATATGGTCATTTGCAACAACATGGATGGAATTGGAGGTCATTGTGTTCAGTGAAATAAGCCAGACATCGAAAAACAAACATTGTATGTCCTCATTTATTTGTAGGAGCTAAAAATTAAAACACTGAACTCATGTTGATGAAGGAGAAGGATGGTCACCAGAGGCTGGGAAGGGCAGTGAGGGGCAAGGGTGTAGGTGGGGATGGTTAATGGGGACAAAATAGTAGTTAGAAAGAATGGAAAAGATCTAATATTTGCTAGCACAACAGGGTGACTATAGTAAAAAATATTTTAATTGCACATTTTTTAATAACTCAAAGAATATAATTGGATTGTTTGTAACACAAAGGATAAATGCTTGAGGTGATGGACACCCCATTTACCCTGAGGTGATTATTACACATTGCATGCCTGTATCAAAATATCCCATATACCCCATAAACATATACACATACTGTGTACCCAAAAAATAAAAATTTTAAAAAGCTAGAGTCCTCAACATTTCAGAAACATATATTTTTAAAAATTAGGAAAAAGGTAGAAAAACAGTAGTTTATGGCCCTAAGAGCCTGCATGCACCCTGCTTATCCGATCACGGAAGCTAAGCAGGGTTGGGCCTGGTTAGTACTTGCATAGGAGACCATGTAGGAATGCCGGGTGCTCTAGGCTTAAATTTAAGTAAGTCTAAGTAAATTTAAAGAGATTTTTTTTAAGATGACAGATTATAAGTCAAAGTGCCACCCTGTGGCACCCACGACTGTTCCTGCTGCAGAGATGCTCTGAGGATGCTATTCATTCTCATACGGAATTCTTTCATGAAGATCCTGAAGAAATTCCTGTCTGGTCTCACCTTTCAGAATAAATCTACTTTTTTCTAAGTGTCTCTCTATGTTTAATCTGTGACGTGTTGAGTTCTTTACATCAGCTGTTAGTAAATCTAAAGATAAATTCCTAACTGATGAGATAAGCTGGATTACCTGAATGTTACCCGGGATCCCCCTCTGGGTTATCTGACACGGGGAGACCAGAGGCTTTCTCTCCTGGCAGAGAGGACCATCCCCAGCTTCCCAGAGGCCCTCAAGTCCATGCACAGGGCAGCTGAATTTCCCAGACAATTCTGGTCAGCAGCCAACACCGCAGGTCCCGCTGCTGGTGCCAGGCCGGCTGCTGCCCCACTAACAAGGGGCTCTCACAATTCCTATGGCAAGTGAAAGCAGTAAGGGAACAGAGTTCTTTCTCCAAACACATTCACACTTCATGGCTAGCACAGAGCCCATCACACCTCTCAGAGGGGTACCAGAAGGATCAGGGGACCAGATCCTTGGTACATCTGCCTCTAAAGTCTGATTCTTAAGCTATATTCTAAGACTTTGAGGACCCCATGCCAAGTCCTGGTGCACAATAGGTACCTTCGGCAAAGACCCAACCTGCCTGAAACCACCCCTCAGACACAAGACCCCGCTGAGGACCCCGCTGAGGACATTGCTTCCACATCCCTGCTGGTGCACATCTCTGGTGCAGCCTCTCCTTTTGCCCCTCCCAATTTTGATTCAGGACCTGACAGATTTATAAATTGCCTCCAATAATTTCTGGAACACAGCAGCACAGAAGAAGGAGAAGGAGGGAAAGCAAAAGAAAAAAAACACACACACACAAATTATCTTTCAATGCAAGCATAACTTTTGCCATGGGTTTTGGCTTCCTATGACTCAATGCACACTATCCCCTCAAGATTCTCAAGGTGAATAGGACTGAAAATGTCCTAAAATAGAGCCACCTTCAAACTGCAGCAGAACACCTTCCCAAGAGGGCACACAGGTACAAATGGTCTGAAGGGCAAAAAATTCACAGAGCATCACTCTCCCGTATGTGCTTTCTTAAAACAAGTTATTTCAGAGCGAGCTTGGAGTTCAGGCACACAAAGCTCTATCTTTAAACCTCTCCTTAAACAACTGCCTTTCTCCCATGTGACAAAGAAAGGGAGACCTCTCACCTTCTCTGGGTCTAACTATGGAAGGATGTACCCTGGGAGCATAAAGACCTCCATGGGGCGACAGACAGGTCATGCAAAATTCTGATGACAGCAAAAAACCCGCAGATCAAGGTTTTTATAGCACTATGTTTAAAACATGGGATAAAATACAAGTATTTTCTTTAAAAAGTATGCTATTATATTGATAAGGTAGTATTAAAATTAACCATTTCCATTTTCTCAACTAATTTTAAGTACAGCATAAATGTCTTTAAATAAAGCATTAACAGGTATAATGATAACAATTTGATAAGTCACAGTAAAGTCTCTTAACGATCCTTCAGATATTAATAAAGTGAATTAATAAAGTAACAGATTCTCTCATAAATCAGGTGGGTTCCAGTTCTTTGCTTTCAACAAAACTGAAGGAGGACCTAACTGAGTTATTAACTGATAAGTCAATAAAAATAATCGTTGATGAGAATGCAATACAATTTTTGGCATATAACTTGCAATCATTTCAAAAAAACTGAGTGGCAATGCTGTTTTTAAAAATCAATTCCATCCAAATGGAATTAACATTTGTTTTTGTCGTAGAAAAGTATCCTGGAGTAATTAATAAAAGACTTTTCAAGCACAAAAATGGGTTATATTAGTATATCACTCTATGGGGAAGAAGAATGGAAATATGAGTTCAAAAAGATAAAATAACAATGTAAAATTTTGACTATTAAAAAAGAGTTTCGGCCGGGCGCGGTGGCTCAAGCCTGTAATCCCAGCACTTTGGGAGGCCGAGATGGGCGCATCACGAGGTCAGGAGATCGAGACCATCCTGGCTAACACGGTGAAACCCTGTCTCTATTACAAAATACAAAAAACTAGCCGGGCGAGGTGGCGGCGCCTGTAGTCCCAGCTACTCGGGAGGCTGAGGCAGGAGAATGGCATAAACCCAGGAGGCGGAGCTTGTGGTGAGCTGAGATCTGGCCACTGCACTCCAGCCTGGACGACAGAGCGAGACTCCGTCTCAAAAAAAAAAAAGAGTTTCATATAACTTTTAATGGATAATGGCAGGCATCAAATAGGTATGGCATTTAAATTCACTGGATAAATTTTAGAAAGACATGAGACTCTTTGAACGTCAATATTTGTCATATGTTAAAAATCATACCCAGAATTAAACTTTTGATGAAAACGGTTAGATGTCAGCTTAAACACGTGTAAGGGGATTTACAGATTTTCAAAATTATTTTAGGGGTACACAACTAAGAACATTGAACAACCACCGCTATAACGGCACCCTATTACTCTACCACAGGGAGAAAGCTCCCAGGTTTCCTACCAGAGACAGACACTTCTGGGGCACGGGGAAGGACGCTTAGAGCGATGTTCATTTAAAAACCTCATTTTAACAGGGAACAGTAAGACAAGCATCAAAAGGAAGTGCAGACTGTACAGATCCTTGGAGCTCTGCAGGGGGAGTGACTTCTCAGGTGCTGGTTTTCCTCCTGTTTATGAGAGTAAGACTAATAATTCAACCAGTTCAAGGTGGGGAAAAGCTTAAGTACTGAGTGCACTGAAGAAGCAGAGGTCACAGGAAGGACCCCACAGCGAGGTCCTCTGTGTGTGCAGGACTGCCCCCTAGGGGACATTTCAGAACTCTATTTTTCTGGTTGTCACAATGACTAGAATTTAGTGCTCAGAGGGGCCAAGGATGCATGGTGTCTTGTAACACACAAGGTCAGCCCTGGACAACGAGATTCTCCCACTATTAAAACAAATTTTTAACATTCCACTGGACACTCATTTAGATGAAATACTTATTCACAATGATCTGACTTGAGAATCTGATTATATTTTTGCGGATAAACAGAAAGTCCTTTCTGTACAGCGGTATTAAACTCCAAATATTCCAAAGATAGGACCACCATGTAAATCAAGGGGCAGTTGGGTAAAGTCCATACAAGCACAAGCTGTTTCCCACTCTGAGACCAGGTCATCTCAGGCTACACTATTCATGGTGTCTAGGCTGCCCAAGACCTTGCAGCCATCACATTCATGATTTTTTTTTGTAGAGGTGCATGTGTCTATTTCATTACATATTCTTGAACAGATATGAGCACATATTTAGATGTATATTGTTTTCTTTAACTTTTTATTTCTATATTGGTTTTTAGAATTATCTGCATAGTTTATATAATGTATAAATTCAACTTCAAGAGGTTGGCTGGGAATGATGGCTCATGCCTGTAATCCCAGCACTTTGGGAGGCCGAGGCAGGTTGATTGCCTGAAGTTAGGAGTTCAAGACCAGCCTGGTCAACACGGTGAAACCCTGTCTCTACTAAAAATACAAAAAAATTAGCTGGGCATGATGGTGTGTGCCTGTAATCCCAGCTACTCAGGAGGCTGAGGCAGAGGAACTGCTTGAACCAGGCAGGTGGAGGTTGCAGTGAGCCAAGATGACACCACTGCACTCCAGCCTGGGCAACAGAGTGAAATTCTGTCAAAAAAAAAAAAAAGAAGTTAAAGGTGGCAGTACAAAATGTTTGCTTGTTTGTAGATAGGATCTCGCTCTATTGTCCAGGCTGGAGTAATACAGTGGCACAATCATGGCTCACTGCAACCTCTGCCTCCCAGGCTCAGGCAAGCCTCCCATCTCAGCCTCCCAAGTAGCTGGGACCACAGGTGCACACCACCACACCTGGCTAATTTTTGCATTTTTTTTGTAGAGATAAGGTTTTTCTGTGTTTCCCAGGCTGGTCTCAAACTCTTGAGCTCAAGTGATCTTCCCTCCTGGGCTTCCCAAAGTGCTGGGATTACAGGTGTTAGCCCACACACCTGGCCCAAAATATTTGTTACAAAAAGAGATATGGACATGCTACAACATGGGTGAATCTTGAAAATACTATGCGAGGTCAAAGAAGCCAGAGGTGAAAGGCCACATGTTATACGATTCCATTGCTATGAAATGTCCAGAATAGGCAAATCCATAGAAACAGAAAGTAGATGGTGACACACAGGGCTGGTGGGTGGAGGGCAGGGGGAAGGGGAGTGACTGCTAATGGGTACGGGGTTTCTTTTTGGGGAGATTTTTAAAAAGTTCTAAATTTGAGTGTGGTGATGGTCACACAAGTGAGAATATAATTTTAAAAATCACTGAATTAATTGTACGGTTTAAGTGACTGAATTATATGGGATGTGGTTTATATTTCAAAAAGCTTTTTTAAAGCATGGGTCAAATTTGGTTGAAAACCACTACTCCAGACTTGCTCACATGGAAGAGAACTGGAAGGAAAAAAGGTAGGCCAGAACATCTTGGTGGGACTCCTACAGTGTTAAAACAGCTATGAAGTATCAGAACGCTTCTGGCATTTAGACTGCGGAAGGCTTTCATTTTAAAGGACACGCAAATGGGCAATGAATATAGGTGAGACTTTCCAAAACAGAATCTATCTCAGATTGCAAATAAATACCATGGCTTCTATGGGTCGAAAAGACATAAATACCACATACCATGCCAATAGTAGTCCTTTGAAACCCTCCAGACCCAATTAACACCCTAAGAAAGCATAAAAACATAAACTGTTCTAGGAAGTATATCATCAGGTAAGGTAATACAGTCCCCCCAGCAACAAAAAGAAAAATAGAAGGAAGGGAAAAAAATGAATGCCCAAACAGCACCCACCACCAATAATCACCTAGTTAAGAGAAAACCACATCTAGGGATCATGTTCCCTCGCCTCGAGTTATGAGGCAGGTATGAGCCAGTGCATGAAACGGCTAATGTATTCTGAAATCAGAAAACCAGCGCAAAGGAACTAAAGGAACTAAGATTTACTAGCACGTAAAACCACACACACGCACACACAGACATACATACAAGGTAATTTCCCCAGGCAGCATCTTACTTTGATTACCTTAAATTTAGTCATTTGTTAATACAGGCAGCTCTCCCTTTGCTTGGTCCCACGTTAACTGAAAGTCATGCACGTCCATTGCAAACTGTGTAAAGTGAGGACACTGTTCTGATATGTACAAGTTTCAGTTTACACGGCGCCATGCAAAGCAATAAATGCCTCTACCAAAACAGGTCAAACGACCTTTTTAAAAGTCTTCTCTAATATGGAGGTCTGTTTGAAAACACGTATCAGGACTGCTTATCTCTTGTTCAACACTGCCTTTTCAAAACTCAAGCCAGGTATTCTAGTTCTAGGTCAGTTGCTCCAGCGATATTCCCAAAGGAGAACAAGAACAAACCTTCAAGATCCTTTCTCCTTCCCTTTCTCGAACCTTTCTGTCTGTTCGATCCTATTCCAAAGCTGTAGGTGGAATGGCAGAAGGCAGGAGTGAGGTAGAAGAGATACAGAGAACTTCCATCTCCTTGCTAGCCTCTCATCACTAGTCCTCTTCCGAAGAGGGTCACGAGGATTCATGCTGTTTGCTCTTTCATTTGTGTACTACTTGAGGAAGTCCAGCTAGGTTACCAATGATACCAGCGGTCTTAGTAAGGCTTGGTAAGAAGATGAGCCGTCATGCCAATGTCCCCACATTGGCCCTCCTTTGTTTACCCACCCAAAACTTCCAGGGCCCTCGCTGGGGCTCACGCTCAGAGCTCCCACTCCTAGGACGGCATCTCAGTGGCCCAAGTTCTGGTGGCTTCATCCAAGCTCCCCTCATCAAAGCAGAGTGATCCTGTTTTCTCCATAAAAGCCCAGTTTTTAGCTGGCCATCATTTAATTTAGGGTCTTGGTTTTTTGTTTGTTTTTTGAGATGGAGTCTCACTCTGTCACCCAGGCTGGAGTGCAGTGGCGCAATCTCGGCTCACTGCAACCTCCGCCTCCCAGGTTCAAGTGATTATCCTGCCTCAGCCTCCCGAGTAGCTGGGACTACAGGTGTGTGGCACCACACTCGGTTAATTTTTGTATTTTTAATAGAGACAAGGTTTCACCATGTTGGCCAGGCTCGTCTTGAACTCCTGACCTAATGATTCGCCTGCCTCAGCCTCTCAAAGTGTTGGGATTACAGGTGTGAGCCACTGCGCCCCGCCAGGATCTTGTTTATTTTTTATTATATTTTAAACATTTTCATTAGATATTTAAAGTCATCAAGATTTGATAAAAACCTCTTTCATTGCCCCTAAACTTAAGAAATCTTATCTCATCAAGAGCATGACTAAATATCCACTTTATCCTCTCCTCCTCAATTGTATTTTAATATTTAATTAATTCATTTATCTGGAGTCCTTTCGGATACATCTCTAAAAGACGGATAATTCCACAATGAGCTGCTAGCTAAACACTACTTGAAATTTCAAGATGGGACTCTGTGCTAACCACCAAGCCTTATTTCCAAGAGATGCCATGACTGCTAAAACTGAGGTTGGAAAGATCAATGTCTTACAGAAAACAGAAGATTGGGGGGAAACAATTGAAACAGCACTGAATATGTTTATTAAATGCATCCACTCACTCAACAAATATTTACTGTGCCTCTGTCTCATCCAAGTTCCAGGGATACAGCAGTGAGCAAAGTTCTTGACTTTGTAATGTTTAAGTGATAGAGAGGGAGACAGATGTTAAAGAACGCAATACATCAAGAGCAGAGGAGGCCTTGAAGAATCGTGGATGGAGGGTGCCTGCAGTGAGGTGGTGGCTGCTGTTGTCAGGCTGGGAGGGAGCCTGCCCTGCCATGAGGACCTCTGGGCATCTGCAGGAGACAGGGAGCAGGTCATGCAGCTGTGCAGGCAAGAGCCTTCCAGGTGAAGAGGAAGCCCATGCACAACGCACCAGAGGCTAAATGACCCCCATTTGCAGAGTGAGCCTGTCCCCAAATACTCCTTGTGCATCACCCCCTCCCCAGGCTTGGGACATCTGCAACAGGCTGGGAACCACTGGGACAGGATTTCCTACCAGGTTTGTCATCTACAGGCTACACCTCCTCTGAGGCCCCTAAGTCACCCAATGTTTGGCTTGGAGTTTTTTGTTTGGTTTTTGTTTTGTTTTGTTTTTGGAGTGCAGTGGCGCGATCTTGGCTCACTGTAACCTCCACCTCCCGAGTTCAAGCGATTCTCCTGCCTCAGCCTCCTGAGTAGCTGGGATTACAGGCGTGTGCCACCAAGCCCAGCTAATTTTTGTACTTTTAGTAGAGACGGGGTTTCACCATGTTGGTCAGGCTAGTCTCAAACTCCTGACCTCGTGATCTGCCCGCCTCGGCCTCCCAAAGTGCTGGGATTAGAGGCTTGAGCCACAAAGTGCTGGGATGGTCAGCTTGGAGTTTTTTGTCTTTTGTCCTGGCATTCTTCCTTTCCTGACTTGGTTCTCCTAGAATCACAAATGGTTTCTAAGCTGAAGAATCCATTGTTCTGAGTCTGGCCTTGCACCCTCAGCTCTCCCCACTCTGCGAACTCCACCGGGACCCCCACAGGTCCGCAACAGGAGAGGGGAGCAGGACAACTGTAGTCTTGTTCTTTTGTGTAAGTGGACTGAGTTTTGCAGAGGCAGGAAGATGGAAGATTTCCATCTTTCAGTTTCAAAAGTCTGTCTCAAAACCATAGCTGGAGTGGCCTTGCTGCACAGAGCAGTGACTTTCATACACGTTGTCTTGGGGTTGAAGGTCATCCAACTCCAAACCCAGGAGTATCCCTCAACGTTTCGCGTTTCATTTAAAATAAAATTGTAGGATTTTCAATAAGGAATAGAAGTGGTCCCAAGGTGGGTTTCACAAACCACCGTTCCCATACATGTTTGTGGGGAAGCCTTCCGCAGCAGTGCTGCTCAGGCGGGCGCTCAGGCACAGTGACAAGGAGATGGGGAAGAAGACGGTCTCGCAATAATCAGTTACACCACTGGAGGCTTCTGGCTGCCTAAGGATACACTGGCCTAAGGACATCCTGAAATTGCTCCTTTCAGGTCACATATTTACTTAATCAATATTCATGCAGAATCCACTCTATAGCAGGCTCTAGGTCAGAATTAGCTGGACAAGAATGCTCGGGTTCCCTCCATGTGTGCACACATGCACCCTATAAATAGTATAAGTTGCAGCAGGAGGGGTTAATTTTAATTGAGCACCTGCTCTGATGTGTCTAATATAGGGTTTGATTTCATCCTTATTCTGAGTAGGCATTACTATTCCTTTTTTTCAAATGAGGAAACTAAGCAGAGAGAGATCACATAACCTCCCCAAGGTCAGCCAGCTAGTTAGTGGCAGAGCAGGACTCAAGCCAGGGTGATCAGACTCCAAAGCCATGCCCCCTCCAGGAAGCCACACCCCTCCAGGAAGCCACACCCCTCCAGGAAGCCACACCCTCCAGGAAGTCAGGCTAATTCCCCAAACTAGCCACTAAAAGTGGCCAGGACTGGTCAGATCAACGTGCAGAGAAAGCTGCTGATGTTTTATTGTTAATAAGGTCCCAAGTTCAAGTTTTACTTGGAGATGTTCAAATTTTAATTATTACTTTTAATTGAAATGCACTGTAATTTAACGTTAATTTTTGTGTAAGTCAAATAAACTAGGCTAAACTGCAACTTTCCTTTTATTTTGGAAGAAGGAGAGGCTGAAGAAAAAAAGCAATAAATAAAAAGGAAAAAGTATTTCTCTTAGAAATTCACCTGATAGAGAGGGATTACTGCATTTTCTAAACCATGTCTAGTTTAGACACGGCACATCTGGTATGATAGATGCTGTGTATGAATGGAAACAAGTTTAGGGTAATAAATGTTTCCCAGTGTTAAAATAAACGCCTCAGCAGTTCAGATTTTGGCCAGGCAGTTTCTCCACAGTAGGAGGCACTTATCTACTTTAACACTTTGCTACTTAGAAATTATCACTCAATCAATTACCGTCCACCTGGGTTTATTTTTACAGAGAGCTTCAATAAAATGAGTGTGAAAATAAGTTAAACACATTCTATTCATTTTCTCAATTTTTCACCTCTCCCAATGGTGGTTATGTTGACAGAAAAATTACTTCATTTTATTTCAACAGACATTTATGGAACGCTGACCAGGTTCTGTGCTAAGGGCTGGGAGACAGGATATGACAAAGTGGAATGAAATGCAGTCCCTCTCATTATAGAGCTTATATAACCTACCTTTTAGCACAGGCAATGCCTCTAAAGCCCAAATGAAGGCAACCACGAGAAAATTCTGGATCCTACAATCTCCATAGCCCTCCCCTTCCGCCCCCACCACAAGAGACTCCGCCCTTTGTCCAGGTAACGTCCCTGTGAGTAGTTACCTATGTGGTCCATCAAGCTCTCAGGTGCTTCCAGATATGGAAATATTCTTTCACCAAGAGATGTTTGTTATACTTTCTTTTTTCTTTTTAAACTTTTCTTTTAGGTTCAGGGGTACATGTGCAGGTTTGTTAATACAGGCAAACCCGTGTCACAGAGATTTGGTGTACAGACCATCCTGTCACCCAGGTACTAAGACTAGTACCCAATAGATTTTTTCCTGATCCTCTCCCTCCTCTCACCCTCTACCCTCCGGTAGGCCCCAGGACCCATTGTTCCCCTCTTTGTGCTCACTGGTTCTCATTATTTAGCTCCTATTTACAAGTGAGAACACAGAACATTTGGTTTTCTGTTCCTGTGTTCGTTTGCTTACACTTTCTTTTAAGAGTGCCTCCCTCTTACATCACTTCTGACACAAGCTTTAGAATTTCTGAACCACCTGTCTTTTTAAAAATAACAGCTTTACTGAGACATAATTCAAATACCATAAATTCACCCTTTCAAAGTACAAGACTCAGCGGTCTTGATATTTTCACAAAGTTGTACAACCATTACTACTAATTCCAGATTCATCACCCCCAAAAGAAGTCCCTCACACGTTAGCAGCCACTCCCCATTCCTGTCTCCTCCACCCCCCACCAACCAGTCTCCTGGCAACCACTAATCTATTATACTTACTATCTCCATGGATTTGCCTATCCTAGGCATTTCCTATAAATGAAATCACACAACATGTGCTCTTCCTCTGTGTCTGACTTCTTTCATTTTAGCATAACGTTTTCAAGGTTCATCCACGGTGCAGCATGCATCAGTACTGCAGGCATCAGTACTGCATTCCTTTTTACGGCTGAATAATATTCCATCGTATGAATAGACATTTTATTTATCCATTCATCCGCTGATGGACATTTGGGTTGTTCCCACCTTTTGGCTGTCATGAAGCACGATGTCATAAATATTCACATTCATGTTTTTGTGTGGACCTCCGTTTTCATCCCTCTTGGGTAGGTGTCTAGGAGCAGAGCTGCTGTATTACATGGTTAACTCTGTGTTTAACCTTGTAAGGCGCTGCCTGTTTTCCAAAGCAGCTGCTCCATTTTACATTCCCACCAACAGTGTGGGAGAATTCCAATGTCTCCACATCCTTGCCAACACTTGTTACTGCCTCTTTTTTCTGACAGCCCCGGGTGTGAGGTGGCATCTCATTGTGACTTTGATTGCCATCTCCCTGATGGCTACTGATGTTGGGCATCTTTTTGTGTGCGTAATAATAAATCTGTTTTCCTTTACAAAATTTTCTAAGATTTTTGGGGTATTCTTTTGAATTTCATATTTTGACCTACAAGTTCAGAACCTCTCCACATCTGTTCCTCTCACCCTCCTGTAATGTGGTGTGGTCGCCTGTCTCTCAGCTCCTATAGTTGGGGCCTGGGCCACCATTGCTACTCTCGCATGGCTGATGAGCCTTACACAGCCTACATCACATCTCTTGGACCTGGAAGGGGAAGGAAGAAGAAAGGCCTGGAGACTTACCAAAAGGAAAGAATTCAGCAAAGGCAGAAGTGAGCCCCGAAGTCCCAAAGTCTCTGAATTATTCTTTCCACCAAACCACGCTATGTCCCTAATTCAACACTTGTCATTTCTCTTTCTCTTTTTTTCTTTTTTTTTAAGCGACGGGGTCTCATTATGTTGCTCAGGCCTCAAGCGATCCTCCCACTTCAGCTTCCCGAATAGCTGGGACTACATGCGTGCGCCACTGAGCCTGGCTTCACCATTTCTTAATTGCTACAAATTCCCCAAGTCCCATGAGACAGAAATGTATGTTCAGTCATAAATATGAGTGCACATTATTCTCCCAGGCCTGACACGGAACAAGTAAAATAGTAATCCTGCTTTCTGGGTGCAGAGTCAGTGAAGAAACATAAAAACAGTCGCACAGGGTGATGCACAGAGATTTAGAAATAGCACCATAAAAGCTGTAAACAGGGAGATTCCACGTGGAGACATCAGCAAGGCTTCCTGAGGAGAGGAGAGAACTGACCGACACTGAGCCACTGAGAAGGCATCAGATGGAAAATGTGGGGGTGGGGAATAATCAGGGATGGGAACAGCACATTCAAAGATCCAGTTTCAGGAAATAGCAGGTGTTTAGTGAAACTAAAACAGAAAGTATGAGGGTCACAGGCGGGGTCACGGAAAGGGTCAAGGCTGGAAAGAGAGGTTGGGGCCAGTGCTTGTCAGTCTTCCCCGCCACGCTCAGGGTTGGGATTTTGTAGATTCGGAAATGGAAAGCCTGTGAGTTTTTGAGAAAGGAAGGAACATGATTAGATTTGCACTTAAAGAGCTCACTGCAGCAACCATATCTTTGGATATCATACAGATCTTTTCAACATAGTAGTGAAAACTGAAAATTACTGCAAAACGCCTAAACTTGTTCAAGATTGTCTTTGCATCATTTCTTCTCGGCAAAGTTCTGCTGCTCAAGACCCAACAATTCATCTCAACCATCCACCACAAGGTTAAGAAATGCTCCGATGCTGTGGTGTGGAACTCAGCTACGTGCCACAAAGCACTGGGCTTCAAACCTTTGGCTTAAATATCCCCTAGTAGAATTATTAAAAAAAAAAAAAAAAAACCAAAAAACTATGAAAGCCTTGCATATTTTTAAGTTCATATAAAATTTTTCCGTCTAAGCTAGGACAGTTGCAAAGGATGCAATTTCTGGTTTGGGATCGATATTGACATTTAAATGAAACTATTATTTCACTTTTGTAAGTATGTTCAAAGGAATCAAAATATCAGAGAAACCATCATCTAAAGTGCATGAACAGGCCGGGTTTGGTGGCTCATGCCTGTAATCCCAGCACTTTGGGAGGTTGAGGGAGATGGATCACTTGAGGTCAGGAGTTTGAGACCAGCCTGGCCAACATGGTGAAACCTTGTCTCTACTAAAAATACAAAAATTAGCTGGGCATGGTGGTGTGCGCCTGTAATTCCAGCTACTCGGGAGACTGAGGCAGGAGAATCACTTGAACCTAGGAGATAGAGGCTGCAGTGAGCTGAGGTTGTGCCACTGCATTCCAGCCTAAACAACAGAGCAAGACTATGTCTCAAAAAAAAGTACATGAACAAACACTTCCTTTAGTCAAAAATTTGCCTTCCTTTTCCTCCTTCAAGAAAATTCCACTTCACCCCAATTCCATCCTAATTCTACTTAAAAGTCTTACTTCTGTTTTCTCTACAATAAAAATGCACATAGGCCGGGCGCGGTGGCTCAAGCCTGTTATCCCAACACTTTAGAAGGCCGAGACGGGCGGATCATGAGGTCAGGAGATCGAGACCATCCTAGCTAACACGGTGAAACCCCGTCTCTACTTAAAAAATACAAAAAAACCTAGCTGGGCGAGGTGGCGGGCGCCTGTAGTCCCAGCTGCTCGGGAGGCTGAGGCAGGAGAATGGCGTAAACCCAGGAGGTGGAGCTTGCAGTGTCCTGAGATCCGGCCACTGCACTTCAGCCTGGGCGACAGAGTGAGACTCCGGCTCAAAAAAAAAAAAGAATGCACATAAAAAGATTATAGTTTTTATTTCCTGTAACCATTAAGTTCTAAGTGTTAACTTTTCATATTATGAATTGATTCAGTTACAATAGCCAATAGTACAGAATGGATCAAAATATAAATGTTTCAAATTTTAATAAAAATATTATGCATAACTTGAAATTCATTGGAAATTCATCCTTTAACAAGATGAATGGGCCTTTTTATCCTTTCTATAGATGAATATTACTTATGGCTAGAATAAGACAGGGTCAACATCAATTCTATTTCTACTTTCCATTTTTTATAGATGTTAACACTGAGAAACCTTGTCCACATACCTAAGTACAGGGAAATAAAGGAGTTTTATTATAGCAGCGTTGCTCAATTCTTTTTTTTTTTTTTTTTTGAGACGGAGTCTCGCTCTGTCGCCCAGGCTGGAGTGCAGTGGCCGGATCTCAGCTCACTGCAAGCTCCGCCTCCCAGGTTCACGCCATTCTCCTGCCTCAGCCTCCCGAGTAGCTGGGACTACAGGTGCCCGCCACCTCGCCCGGCTAGTTTTTTGTATTTTTTAGTAGAGACAGGGTTTCACCATGTGAGCCAGGATGGTCTCGATCTCCTGACCTTGTGATCCGCCCATCTCGGCCTCCCAAAGTGCTGGGATTACAGGCTTGAGCCACCGCGCCCGGCCTGCTCAATTCTTTAAACTCCTTCCAACATATTTGCCAAAAATCATGCCTTATCTATCATTAAAAAGTCTTTTTAAAATCTTGTCTTTTGCTTTCTGACACCACTATTTCACGCTGCCCTATCTGCCACCCTAGAGGCTGGTCCATCTCAGACAGGGTCATCCACAGCAAGATTATGGACAGGTAAGAAAAGGCAGTCGTGGTGGAGGTGGGGGGTGGTGCGTGGCAGTGGGTGGGAGAAGAAAACAGGCTGATACCCCCACCACTGACATCTGCTCAAACGGATCAGTCTCAGGCAAGAGTCCGTGTGGAGGCTGAGGGTCTGAAAACTACACCACTCCCCACTCATGTGCCCCAGAATGCGCGCCAGTTTAAAGGAATGGCTCCGAGGCAGGTTTGTAGACTCCTGGGTCTCCCACTCCGGTTAAATCTTGAAACAGATGCTCTGTTCCTGGGGACACCGAGAAAGGAGATGGAAGCAGGAAAGAAGTAAAGATGGAAAAAGATGAAAAATGTTAGAAAATGACATAAAAACAAACAGTAAAGTGTTTTTCAAAAAAATAGAGAAAATCTCTATAAATTAGAACTCTGTGGCTTGCCCCACACAAAGCCATCAGAGTAGGCAGCAGACCCTCTTTGGCTTTCTCCTCCCAGCTCCTGCCTCTCCTAAATGTATCCGGAGAACCTGTTCAGTTTTTGTACCATTCTGTTGTTGTCATTTTTAAGCAGAGGGTCATCATTTCAACCCTAGTTGTTCCAAACGAATAGTAAACTGTGATAGAAAATTCTGAACATTCCACCACCAGTGACCCTTACTATTCTGATATGGTCTAATAACTCAGAATTATTCCCTATCATACATACTTTATATGACATCAGCTACCACACAAGTTTTTAATACAAAGTAAGCAGGTGGCCCCAGCAATTTCTCTTATATCTCACATCTGGTATTGTACTCCATATAAGGTGCTGAGTCCGATTTTTTAATAAAAACATGGCCTGAGCTTGTAAAAGTTCAAGTAAAATATGCCTTTAAAACTGCTGTATTTAATTTCCAGTCATGAAAGTCTAAAATTATTGTAAAATAATACTCAACTTTTTTCATAGATCCATTCAATGAAGCTTAAAACTAGTTTCCTTTCAGAAAGGTAAAGAGCTTCATAACTAACAGTTTCTTGAATTCACATGTGCTGTCTTACTTTTGTGAGCCTGAATTGTAACATTTTATAACCTTTCAATCTGGACAAAATTAGTTTGGTTAGTAGCACAAAGTAATAATACATGTATGTTTCTGGGTAGAGGTGGGGGAAGGGAATGGTGAGGGAAAGGGCAGAAATGCTGAGAATTAAACCAATAACTTGAGACTTGGAGGAATTCATTATTTTTTCAAAAGTGAAATCGAAGCCATAAACTGAAGATACACGTTAGGTGGGAAACATCAACAAATGTGATATGATTATAAATATTATCTTATAGTTGAGGAAATACCCATTTTGACAGTCATTACACTTTATGTGAGGTTGGTATACAATGTGGGGTAAAAGACTGGTGTAAAAATGAGATGGATTTCTGCAAGTTCAAACTTACAATCGTGTATCTGACTAGATATAAGCTGTTGCCAGTGCATTACGTCTCCCACTGCAGTCTAGGAAAGGTGGAGTCCCTTTTATTTACATGACTGTTTTCGTGATTGGGCAAATTCACAGACGGAACACAGGGATCACATTCCTTCGATCATGAAGTCCCCAAAAGCCATCTTGCCCCATGTCAGCTGGTGCTAAATCAAAAGGTAACTTTCATCTCCTTTAAATAATTCAGTTTCATCTCTAACTATCATCTTCAACCACAGATTTTAAATTGATACTAAATTGGGTAACTAAGTAGAAATAAATTAGTAGTAGATGATGCTGGCTATAAAACCAAGCCAAGAACTTGAGTAGTTATTTTTTTTTTAAGGGTTCTGCTCTACTGAATCTATCCGATAATAAATATTTCTCCAAAGAACTTTTATACCATTGCTCATTTTTTCCTTTTTGGGGATGATAGAAAGGGGGCAGTTACCCTCCCTTGTTATCACAAGTAAAATGCAAAAATCAGCCCACAGATGGTTGCAGAGAAAAAGATCCTCTCAAACCCCAAAGGCCCAAGTGTAAACTGATATTAATAGATCTGCTCAGTTTGTAGGCAATTTAACAATAGCTATCCAGACTAAAGACACATGCTTGATGACCCAGTACCCATAAGAGAGAAACATCGCACATGTACATATATCTGGGGGGCCGGGTTCCCCAATGGGCATTGCAACATTGGTTCTCAGAGCAAAACGACAGAAATCAGCTAGCTATCCATTAGGAAGGAAACAGCTAGCAGCTAAACAAAGTGTAGCATGCTCTTATTGTGGTATAATATACAGTAGTAAAAAGGAACGAGCTAGATCAATTGGCTACAACATAGCTAAACCTCCAGAGTACATGGCTGAATTACAGAGTAACACAGCAGCAAAGACAGATCAAAATCCAACCAAATCTACTTTCCCCTTCTTGGCAACAGAATTTTGGCTGCGAAGTGCATTTCCCTCACTCCCCTCCTTTCAGCCAGGCAGGCTAGGACCAGGTTCTTGCCAATGAAGTGTACCACTCCAGCCTCACATGTTTAAGAGAAAATCTCTAGCCCTCTATTTCCACTCCTTTGTCTTATCTGCTGTCTGGAAAAGCAATGACCAGATGACTGACCTAGAAAGTCACATGTCAAAGATGGCAGAGCCCCTGTCAGCCTGGGTCTCTGAATGACTGCATGGAATACAGCAGCTCAATGACCTACACTATGTATTCTGTTCTATCACATGAGGTAGAACTACATGCCCTTCTTTTAAAGCCAAATTACTGTGAAGTCTCTTCCTATAGCAACTTAATCTTGTAACCCCAACATAGAAACATACAGTTAAGACGACCAGGCATGGTGGCTCACGCCTGTAATCCCAGCACTTTGGGAGGCCAAGGTGGGAGGATCTCTTGAGGTTGGGAGGATCTCTCAAGGTCAGCAGTTGGAGACCAGCCTGACCAACATGGTGAAACCCCATCTCTACTAAAAATACAAAAATTAGCCAGGTGTGGTGGCATGCACCTGTAATCCCAGCTACTTGGAGGCTGAGGCAGGAGAATCATTTGAATGGGGAGGCAGAGGTTGTAACAAGCCGAGATCACACCAATGCACTCCAGCCTAGGCCACAGAGCAAGACTCCATCAAGAAAGAAAGGAAAAAAGGGAAGGGAAAAGGGAGGGGAAAAGGGAAGGGAAACGGGAAGAGAAGGGAAAAAAAGGGAGAGAGGAAGAGAAAGGAAGAAAGAAAAAAAGAAAAAAGAAAAGAAAGAAGAAAAAAGAAAGAAAAACAAAGAAAAAAAGAGAAAGAAAGAAAGAAAGAAAGAAAGAAAGAAAGAGAGAGAGAGAGAGAGAGAAAGAAAGAGAAAGACCCCTTGTATATTAACACCATATTGAAAAGTCTTGAAAAAGACAGATCAATCTCTTGACGGTGACTACAGAGGTGGGAACGAGAGACAGGAAGGATGCAGGCAAAGCAAGACAGATGGGATTAGAGTAAACTTTAGAGTTCACTTTTAAATTTATGAACAGAAAATAAAGCTGATGATCTATAGAATTTAACAATTTTAATGACCAATTCTATTTTTTCCTCTAAATTTTTCATTGAGGTGGCATTTGGATTCTAATGTGATTCCAGTCAACATATCTTTCCATAAAATATAAAGAAAATGATGACCAAAATAAAAAGTCATGGGAAAAAAAAAAAAAAAGGTGTCATGAGAACATTGTCTGGCACTCATACTCTGGAAAGGGGGAAGACACAATTGGCTGGCATGACGACTTTGTCCCCATGGAACACTGCACTGTACAAGCATTCTTCCACCAGGCCACCGTGTGAGCCTGGGCAGTTGTCCCCATCTCAGGGTCTCCAGAACCCGGGAGAAGTCCATCCACCCTAGTCCGGGAGACAGCACAGGCTCTAGAAGACGCGGTGAATGCTCTGTCCCCTGCGAGCCATCAGGTATAGAGCAACCTTCCTCTCTCCAAGGGATAGTTTCTTCCAATGAAAAAATGAGGCACTGCACAGGTTGTGTCTGAGACATGAGTGCTCGCATTCAAGCCTCAGCTGGAAGGCCCTAAGGAAACAACTGCAACTTTGTTTCAATGACCTGAGTCCATTCATTAAACAAAAGATGTTTAATTTTTATTTATTTATTTATTTATTTTTTGGAGACAGAGTCTTGCTCTGTCACCCAGGCTGGAGTGCAGTGGCGTGATCTCGGCTCACTGCAAGCTCCGCCTCCCGGGTTCATGCCATTTTCCTGCCTCAGCCTCCCGAGTAGCTGGGACTACAGGCGCCCGCCACCACGCCCGGCTAAACTTTCGTATTTTCAGTACAGACGGAGTTTCACCATGTTAGCCAGGATGGTCTCAATCTCCTGACCTCATGATCCGCCTGCCTCGGCCTCCCAAAGTGCTGGGATTACAGGCATGAGCCACCACGCCTGGCCAAAGGATGTTTAATTTTAGATGAGTTTCTTTCTGCCATCTCAGGATCTACCAGAAAAGAGATTTTCATTTGCAAATCTCATTTCCTTCCTAAGGATTATCCATGCAAACTGCATTTCATACTTTCAAAATGCCCTTTGCTTATTAAAAAGCACTGTGAGAACACAGACATGCTTAAGAAATTTCATGATACTCGGAGAACAAAAAAATTCTACTTCTGATAATTCTCATCTTTACCAGACTTCCTTAGTACAATTAAATTATCCACCCTAAAATAAATTTTCTTCTAGATACCATATCCTTATTTTGCTAATCCTCCATCTTAAATGTATTGATGTCCTTAATCTTGTGTTTATAACATCTGGGTTAAAATCACAGACTCACAGAACCAATCCAACTCCCCTACTTAGAGAGAAAGAACAGAGGTCTTCCATCTAGAATCATTTTATGAACAATAGGGGAACTTTAACTTCTGGGGAAACCCTAGATTCCTGCTTTGGAATCCTTTAGGAGTGGGAACAGGAATACGAACAGGAGAAAACCACCTTTAAAATAAAACCTGTGAACCCTAGTTATATAGCACCTTTGAATTGCAAAGAATCTGAAAAGTTGTTTGCCATGATTTTAAAATTAATTCCACACCAAAGCATGCATGTTTTTCATTTAAGAGACTTCAGAAATTGACTCTGAAGGACTGTCAGCAGCGAAACTTGCTTGCTTTTGTTTCTCGCCCCAGTTCTGCTATTAGGAGTGCAGCGTCTGGCCACCGGTGACCTGGACACAAACCCAGCTGCCCTTCTGAGAAGCTACGTCTGGACCACTGCATCTCCCCGGGAATCTCGTTGATACCACAGGCTTATTACCATGAAGGGGCAGGGGAGAAAGAAAAGAGAATACACCTAAGTCCTCCTTAGCAGGCCTGATACGGTCTTAACAGTCCCTCTCATGATTATTAGCTATTAATTCCTTATTTGTCCTAGTTAGTACTTGCATGATTTTCACTTTTATGAGCATATTCCCCTCCATTTCTTAAACTATTTTCCGATATCATTCTTAATTTTAAAACTAGATTATCCATAAATAGACCTATATTTCTCCAATAGTTATTGGTAAATTTGTTACCTTTGCAGACATGAGGATTTTCATCTCAGCTTTCCAATGAGAAGTGATTGTCTGGGAATCATAGTTACAAGTTTCCCTTAAAGTAACTGGAAATCTTAAAGGGGGGCTTCATGACAAAATATCACGTGAGGAAAAATATCTTAAGGACTAGTTAGCAGTGAGATTTTTCAATAAAATCATAAGCTAGAGATATCAAGACTAAAATTCAAATACTAACAGAAGAAAATGTTCCTAACTCTCACAGGTCTGGTCCAGCTGTTTTAAAAGACCTGGGCAGAAGGGTTTGGAAAATGGCATCTAAGGAGGAAGAAAATTTAGCACCTACCCCTGGCCCTGGCCCCCCACCCCACCTTCAACTGGAGCCTCAGAGAGGCTCTTTTGAGCAATTATAGAGTAAAATTACATCAGAATATACATTAATGAGAATATTTTCAATAATGCAAACGCTGCTAATTATATCTTTTCTTTTTAACACGAGGTAGAACATTTTACGGCAACCCTGAGACCGGCCGTGTGCCCAGCAGGGAGCCTCGTATTCCGCACACACTTGTAAAGGCCATGACAGCAGGCTGCATGATATGAGGTGTGAGAAATGAAAACTTTATGTGCATACAAATTTAGATTTTTAAAATATTTTCACTAGGGGCATAAATAAAGAGAAATTAGACCACTGGGATTTCAGGAAACGAGAATACAGACTGTGATTTTTGTTTTAAATTTTAGTACTCAGAGTACCCAAAACCTAAGAAGTAAATAATTCAGCAAGTTACCAAAAGTAACACTTCAGTTTTAACTTTCTACTTTTTATATCATTTGAGCTATTTTGTTCAAGGAAGGAGAGAAAATTGCACACATTTAAGTAAAAGAAAGGAGACAAGGAAGGAAAATGAATGGACATGGGCACCACCACAGACCGCCCTTTATCAGGCTGCCGAGACACATCCATGGGACAAGGGCTACCAAAAACGCTACGTAAATACAATTTCCATCAATTTACACTGAGTTTTATTATACCATAGCACTTAAAAAAACTGTCCACGGTTATTTGCCCCTATTATAAAAATAATGACACTTTACCACAAGGTTGGATTTTAGCATGAACATCCACATACCCACCACCTAGACAAGTCACACACTGGGAGTTAATATGTGCAAAACATATATCTGACACAGCACTGGTATCTAAGATATACAAAGAATTCTATGACTCAATAATAAAATGACAAATACCCCAACTTCAAAATGGGCAAAAGATTTGAACAATATTTCACAAATTAAGGATGCCAGCAGTGTAGTAGGTTCAGTAAGTGTAATCATCCTTAACAATATCTGTTTTCACGAAAATGCAGATTAAAGGCACAGTGGGATACCACTGCACACCCACCAGATCAGCTGAAAGTAAAAGACTGACCACACCAAATATTGGTGAAGATGTAGAGGACCACCTACCATTAACATTCTATTCTACTTGCTTTAGTACATTATCAACCTATGCATCCAGCCATTAGTTCATCTTCTTGCTTTATGCCTTTCAATGTAAATTGCAGATATCCCCTTTAATACTTCAGCCTGCATACCATTAACTAGAGTTCAATATTTTAGTTTTTATGTGAATTTGGCCTACATCGATATGCTAAGATCTTCTGGGTTTTGACAAATGTGTATACCACCGCCACTCCCAGAAACAACCATTCTTCTAATTTTTTCCCACCATAGATTAGATGTGTCTGTTCTTCAGTTTCAGAAAAGGGAATAGCACAGCACAGTATGTACTCTTTCATGGGATGTTTCTTTCACTCTGCATAATGTTTCTGAGATTCACGCAAGTTCATTCCTTTTTATTGCTAAGTAGTATACCTTTGTATAAATATGCTACGGTTTATCCATTCATCTGTTGATGGACATTTAGGTTGCTTCCGGGTTTTGGCAATTACAAATAAAGGTGCTATGAACAGGATGTACACGTCTGCAGAGATACGTATTTTTGTTTATCTTGGGTAAATATCTGGGGGTGGGGTTACAGAGTCATAGGTAGGCACATGTGTGCTTTTATTTAAAAGTTGCTACACTTTTTTTTTGAAAAATGGTCGTATCATTTTATATTCCCACCAACGATGTTCAGAAACTGCGGTTGCTGTGCATCTTCACCAATATTTGGTGTGTCAGTCTTTCTATTTTCAGCTGATCTGGGGGGTATGCAGTGGCATCTCACTGTGCTTTTAATCTGCATTTTCCTGAAAACAGACACTGTTAAGGATTATTATACTTATTACTTTTTTTTTTTTTTCTTTGGAGACAGACAGAGTCTTGCTCTGTCACCAGGCTGGAGTACAGTGGCACTATCTCGGCTCACTGCAACCTCCACGTCCCGGGTTCAAGTGATTCTCCTGCCTCAGCCTCCCCAGTAGCTGGGACTACAGGTGTGCGCCACCACACCCAGCTAATTTTTGTATTTTTAGTAGAGATGGAGCTTCACCATGTTGGCCAGGATGGTCTCGATCTCTTGACCTCGTGATCCACCTGCCGAGGCCTCTGAAAGTGCTGGGATTACAGGCGTGAGCCACTGCGCCCAGGTACTGCTGGCATTCTTTTTTTTTTTTTTTTTTTTTTTTTTTTTGAGACGGAGTCTCGCTCTGTCCCCCTGGCTGGAGTGCAGTGGCGCAATCTCAGCTCACTGCAAGCTCCGCCTCTCGGGATCATGCCATTCTCCTGCCTCAGCCTCCTGAGTAGCTGGGACTACAGGCGCCCGCCACCATGCCCAGCTAATTTTTTTGTATTTTTAGTAGAGATGGGTTTTCACCGTGTTAGCCAGGATGGTCTCGATCTCCTGACCTTGTGATCTGCCCGCCTCGGCCTCCCGAAGTGCTGGGATTACAAGCGTGAGCCACCGCACCCGGCCATATTTGTCATTTTATTACTGAGTTGTAGAAGTTCTTTGTATATCTCAGATACCAGTCCTTTGTCAGACACAAGTTTTGCCAGTATTAACTCCCGGTGTGTGACTTATCTATTCATTTCCTCATCAGTACCTCTTGATGAGCAGAACTTTTCTTTTTAGAGACAGGGTGTCACTCTGTCATCCAGGCTGGAGTGCAGTCGTGCAATCATACTCACTGCAGCCCTGACCTTTTGGGTTGAGGCCTCCTGGGCAACTGGGACCACAGGCACAGGCCACCACATCCAGCTAATTTTTAAAATATTTTGTAGAGATGGAGTTTCACTATGTTGCCCAGGCTGGTCTCAAACTCCTGGGATCAAGCTATCCTCCTGCCTTGACCTCCCAAAGTGCTGAGATTGCAGGCATGAACCACTGCACCTGGCTAGAATTTTTGAATGAAGTCTAACATCACTTTTTCTTTTATAGTTACTGCTTTCTGTAATCAGTTTAAGAAATTTCTTCCTAGTCACAAGTCATGAAGATATTGTTTTCCTTTAAAGCTTTATGATTTTCACTTCTGTATGAAGGTCTATGATCCATCTCAAATCAATTTTCGTGTATGAGGTGAAGTAGAGCACAAGATTCCCTTCTTTTCCTATATGGAGCACATATCGAGTTACTATATCACCACTTATTGAAAAGACGTTTCTTTCCCCATCAGATTGCTTTAACACCTGTCTCAAAAATCAAAGGCCAATAAGGTGCAGATCTATTTCCAGGGTATTCTTCTCCATTGTTCTATTTTCTTCTTACTGCCAGTATCATATAGCTTTGATTGTTGTCATTTTATAGTAAGTCTTAAAGTTAAGTAGCATGACTTCTCCACCAACTTTGTTCTTGTTCTAAATTACTTTCTCTATTATAGAACTCTTGCATTTCTAGGTACATGTTAGAATTAGTGATGGCGTGGTGGCCCATCTGGAGCAGCCACCGTGGGGACACCAGCTGCAATGGGGGAGATGCAGCCAGGGCTGCTGCACTCCATGGAGCTGGCAGGGGCCAGGAATAGGCAGGAGCCCCGCCCCCTACCAAGTCGGCTGGGCAGGAGCCCCGTGCTCCCAGGCGCAGCTGTGGCTACCCAGCCATGGCTCTGGATGCAGGCATCCCTGCACTTTCGGGGATCCAGGAAGCATCCCTAGTCCCTGCAGATTTGGAAGTGCCTACTCCCACTCCCTGGCCTCTCTCCGCTCCCAGCATCCACTTCAGTGCAAAGTTGTAGCCAAGCTCGGGTGCCGTCATGACCCAGCCAGGTGTGCACACACACGGAGTAGCGCTGAGATGCCAGCACTCCCCTCCCCCACTGATGCCTCAGCCCTCTCTGGCCTTTGGGCACCAATGAATGCAGGAGGGAAGCCAGGGGACTGAGCGTGACTTGGCACAGGCCTGTGGGTGCCCCTCAGCACGGACAGCCTGGGCACCGTGGACAGCATGTTGATGGCAGTGGGAGGCAGGCAGGCTCCTAAGCAGGAAGAAGCAGGTTCCTGGTGAAACCACAGCTTCAAGCCTGAAGCCTGGGCTCTAGGCTGCCAGTTCCAGGTGAAGTCCACAGTCTGGAGTGAGAATTTCATTGACAACTGTTTGGCCAATCAGATGGTCCTTTTTGCAGGACAAGCCAGGGACACCCATGGACCAGTCAGCACACACTTCCTCCATTGTGACAACATAAAAACCCCAGACTCAGCCAGACTCACACTCTCCTCTGGAAGAACCCACTGAGAGCCGGACACATGTCGGGACAACCTGCCTGCAGAAAGGAGCTACCCACTACGGGTCTCCTCTTTGCTGAGAGCCGGAGAGACGTTGGGATAACCCGTCTGCGGAAAGGAGCTCCCCACTACAGGTCTCCTTTCCACTAAGAGCTGGACACTCGTCGGGATGACCTGCCTGCAGAAAGGAGTTACCCACTTCAGGTCTCCTGAGAGCTGTTCTGCCACTCAGTGAAACTCCTCTCTGCCTTGCTCACCCTCCAGTTGTCCACATACCTCCTTCCTCCTGGATGCAGGACAAGAACTTAGGATCTGCCAAATGGTGGAACTGAGAGAGCTGTAACACAAACAGGGCGCAATGTCCCCCTGCTCACCATGTTGCAGGTGATGAGGAGAGAAGAGATGCAGCCCTTCAGGGAGCCAGACCTAGGGGCTTCCCAAGCCAGGGCTATAACACCCTCTTTGGGGCGCTGCAGTTCCTGGTGTCTCCAAGTTTCTGGACGCCACCACATTCCCCTCGTCTAAGTGTAGGTGCCTGCAGCAGAAGCCACTCATGGTACATCTGATCCAGACTCAGCCTTGCACGGAGGCAGCACCTGTGCCAGGGCCTGGAGCTGCCTGCCCCATGGGGTCTGGCTGTGCACAGTGGCCAGACCCCAAGCTTGCTTGTTCACAACCCCTCGCCAGTCTACGCCTGCCTCGCCGTTGGCAGGCGTGGGATCCAGGCTGATAGCGCGAGCCAAGAGCAGCCTGCCAGGGAAGAATGAGTCCAGCAGGCCCGAGCAAAACTCAGGCAAAGGTACCACCAGCCACAGAGGTTTCCGGCTGGAAAAGCCACACTCTAAGGATCCTATGACATTTTCATATACATTTCTACAAAAAAACCTGCCATGATTTTGATTGAGCTTGTACCAAATTCGTACATCAACTTACAGCAAACTGGCACCTCACCAATACCAACTCTTCCAAACCATGATCATGGTTTCTCTACGTAGGTCCTACGCAGTTTCAAAACAGTTTGTACTTTCCCTTGTGATTTCTTGCTTGACCAATGGACAATTTAGATGTGTTCTGTTTACTTTCTAAATATTTGAGGGTTTCCTAGATACATTTTTGTTATTGATTTCTAATTTAATTCCATTATGGACAGGAAATATACTCTGTGATTTCAATCACTTTAGGCTTTTGGAGACTTGTGTTATGACCCAGCACATAGTCTTACCTTGCTCAATATACCAAGTACACTTGAATGAAGGTGCGTTTGGCGAGCTGTAGTGTTCTGGAGGTACTGGGGATCAGGTAGGTGAAAGTGGCTGACAGTGTTATCCAGATCATCTGTTGTTCATGATTTTTGGTTAGCTATTCCATCATGGGCTAAGAGAACATTGCTGAAATCTCCAACTATGACCATGGACTTGCCTATTTCTTTTATTCTGTCCATTTTTGCATCATATATTTTAAAGATCTGTTACTAGGTAAATACACATCCATGAGTTGTTATCTGTTCTCTATGAATTACCCCTATTGTCACCTGAAATACCCCTCCTCACCTTTTGTACTTCTTTGTCTTAAAGTCCATTTTGTCTACTGCTTAAAAAGTCACTCCAAACTCCTCAGGCTGTTAATGTGGTATATCATTTCCTATCCTTTTACTTCTAACCTGTGGCTTTATAATTGAAGTGTGTCTTGAAGAGAACATATACTTAGGTCTTGCTTTTTAAAAAATCCATTCTGACATTTTCTGCCTTTTAATTACAGGGCTTAGTCTATTATCATTTAATGTAAATATTGATAAGTTTGAATTGACTTAAACCATTTGGTTAATTTTTGGGGTTTTTTTTCCTCTCTTTTCTTTGTGTGTGTTTCTAGTCCTCTTTTCGTGACTTCTTTTGGATTTTTTTTAGAATGGCATTTTATCTATTGGCTTTTGAACTGTACCTTTTGCCTTATGTGTTTAGTGGTTATCCTAGGGATTACAATGTACATCCTTACCTTTTACATCTACTTAGCATTAATACGTACCATGTCAGATCCAATGCAGAAATGTTACAATCTTATAGGTCCATTTACCACCCCTTCGTTGTTCCTTTATGCTAGAGTTGTCATATGTATTCTATCAATAAATGTAAGACTATGTAAGATGAGGCTACACTTTTGCTTTAGGTAGATATACGTGTGCTGGGGGAGTATTTTAAATGTATCCAGATATTTTTCCAGTTAGCATTCCTTCCTAAAGACTCAAGTTTCCCTCTAGTGTTTTTCCTTTCTCCTTTTGAAACTTCCTTTGGCATTTCCTTCTAGCAGACCCGCACTATGACACATTATCTTAGAGTTCTTTTACCTCAACGTCTATTTTGCCATCATTATTGAAACATTTTGTTGGATACAGAATTCTGGGTTGACAAATTTATTTTCTTTGAGGCCTCTAAAAATATTGTTCCACTCTCTTCTGGGCTGAATAATTTCTGAGAAAAAGTCCACAAATATCCAAATCATTCTTCCTCACTGCATGAAATGCTGTTTTCCTCAGATTACTTTCAGTACTTTTTGTTGTTGTTGTTGAGGCGGAGTCTCTGTCGCCCAGGCTGGAGTGCAGTGGAGCGATCTCGGCTCACTGCAAGCTCCGCCT
This sequence comes from Theropithecus gelada, assembly GCF_003255815.1. Classification (NCBI taxonomy): domain Eukaryota; kingdom Metazoa; phylum Chordata; class Mammalia; order Primates; family Cercopithecidae; genus Theropithecus; species Theropithecus gelada. The sequence goes on along the minus strand of NC_037670.1, from coordinate 25,975,328 downwards.
CCCGGGTTTACGCCATTCTCCTGCCTCAGCCTCCCAAGTAGCTGGGACTACAGGCGCCTGCCACCGCGCCCGGCTAATTTTTTGTATTTTCAGTAGAGACGGGGTTTCACCGTGTTAGCCAGGATGGTCTCGATCTCCTGACCTCGTGATCCGCCCGCCTCGGCCTCCCAAAGTGCAGGGATTACAGGCGTGAGCCACCATGCCCGGCCTCAGTACTTTTTTTTAAAAATCTTTGGTCTGCAGCAGTTTGACTATGATATGCCTAGGTGTATTTTCATCATATTCATCTAGCTTGGAGTTTGCTGAACTTCTTGAGCCTGTAAATTTATGTCTTCTGCCAAACTGTGGGAACTTTTGGCCACCATGTTTTCAAATTTTTTTCCCATCTCTCCTACACATATATTAAATACTCTGATATTATCCCATAGGTCCCTGAGGCTCTGTTTATTCTTTAAATCTTTTTCTCTCTTCCTCAGATTAGATAATTATTACTGTTCTATTTTGAAGTTCATAGAACCTGAGAGCATGAGGATGATAAAATTACATTCACTATGGCTAATCATTGAAGGGTCATTCTGAACTAGACAGAAGCTAGAAGAAACATGCAATTCTAATTTTCAAAGGAAATTGTACTAACCAGAGATATTCTACCCCAAGTGAAATTCAAGTAAATAAATGAAACTACTATTACTGAGCACCTATTAAAGGTCAGAAATTGTACTGGCACTTTCATACTTACCATGTATTTAATTTACATCACAGCTCATTAATAAACGTATTACTGTCCACAATTTACAGATTATAGTACAGAGGAACAAAAAAGTAACTTGTCCCACTAATTAGCTCAAGAGTTGAGACTTTAACTTAGGACTCCCATTATAGCTCTTTCTACCACTCATCTCATTTAAAAAATAAAAAAATTAAGAGAATCATCAAGAGTTAGACATATTAGCTAACCTGATTTTCTTTTGTAATAAGATTAGTGTACAAGTAGATATTGGAAGTATAGGGAACATAGTACATTATGATTCCAGCAAAGCATCTGTCAGAATATAGTATTACGAACTAACAATTAAGGCTCTTAAGACAGACAAAACTCTTAAATGCTGCTTCTACCACTTACTCTTTATGTCACTCTGTCCAAGCATTTAAACTCTAAGCTATAGCCCCCTCATCTCTTTAAAGGGGAACCATGATGATAACTATCTCATCAGGTTTTAGTAAAGACCAAATGGTAAAAACCTACAGAATGCATTTAGCATAGTACCTGTCACATAGTAAGTGGTGAATCAATGTTAAATATTATTATTAAGGCATGATATCTCTTTGGACAAAAAATAATTTGAAACAATTCCATAATAATGAAACATTATGAAATACTGAAAACAACAGTTATTAACCCCATCCTATTCAACTTCTGTCAATGTCTGCTTTGTTTTATAATTCACCAAGTATCTTCCAGAAAAGAAAGATTGTAATGGGGTCACTACAGAATTATACAGAACTGCTGGCTCAAAAAGAAATATGCTTATTATTTATAATAGGAAATCACCAGCAATGAGAAGAATGCATTCTTAGAAGATTGCTTAAATAAATTATGATCAGACTAATTTTGCACATGTAGTGTAGGAGGAAATAAAAGACTAGAAGGAGATACACCAAAAGATTAACATGATTCACCTCTTCAACTAATTAACAAGCATCTTAACTATCATTTGGGAAAAGATTACATTTTTTTCAACAGTATTTGGATTCAGATTTCCATTTTGGAATGGGGTGGGTTTATAAGGAGCCATTCTGGGAGACAGAGCTATCTCCAAGGTGACTGGAAGGGGCTGCCTCAAGTTATAAGAGCTCAACAGACCTGACACAGTGGCTCACACCTATAGTCCCAGAATTTTGGGAGGCCAGGAATTCAAAACCAGCCTTGGGCAAAAAAGTGAGACCTCGTCGCTACAAAAGTTATGAAAATTAGCCAAGCATGGTGGCACACGCCTGTAGTCCCAGCTACTCAAGAGGTTGAGGTGGGAGGATCGCCTGAGCCCAGGAGTTCAAGGTTGCAGTGAGCCAAGATGACACCACTGCACTCCAGCCTGGATGACAGAGCAAGACCCCATCTTTTAAAGGAAAACAAAAACAAAAACAAAAACAAAACAAATATTTATTGTTCAGTCAATAAATATTTGACTGAACAAATGGTAAGAAATTGCCCAGTATCTGGTGCTCAGACACATCCACAACACTGCAGAGGGCATTCAAGCCCTCTGGCCCCTGAGGTGCCTGCCAGAGTTTGGACAGACATTTGTTTGTCTGATTTAAGGTTTAGTAAAAGTCAAATCCCTCATTCGATTCCAATGATGACAACATTGTGCTGGAAACATGTGGTGCACTTCATGACAGTTTTCCAGGTATCAACAGCAAAAATAGAAACTGCCTGTAATCTTACAATGGTGCCTGAACAAAGGCTCCAAGAAGGCCTCTTAGCGGTTACGAAACATGCTCATATTTTGCAACAGAAAGAAGGGAAGGGGAGGCAGGAGAAGGAAGAAAAGAGAACAAGATCTGAAACAAAGCTAGAGATGGCATTTTAATTGAGCTGAAAAAAAAAAAAATTCTAAAAGTAGCTCCACATCAGAGATTCACAGTCCAGGTTTGCAACATCTAAGTTTCTTGTATTACCTCAATGGGCATCACACAATGCAAAAAAAAATCAGATTACACTTCATCTTGTTTCCATTTATAAAAGAGAAGATGCCATAGGTTGTTTCCAGAAGTAGAAAGGGTATTGAAAATGAGTAGAAAGGATGAAAATAAAAACCAGGAAAGCAGGGAGATTGCCATGACTTGCAGAATCCACCTTGAACGCCCCACCAGGATTCCAAGCATGTAAGACCCCACACTCCGAGTCCACGGCAGGTTCCATACTATGTTAGCAAAGCCAAATGAGCTTTAACAAAACATCGAAATCCCAAATGTCAGCCAAGACCTCACCCAAGACCATTCCACCTCTGCCCCATCTCCCCTTCCCCTCCCAGAGCATTCCGAAGGGCATGGGAGCCGAGGGGCATTTTCCGCCACAGCCGAGTTCTTCACGCCACTGTAGCATCCCCTCCTGCGTTCTGGGTGTTTGGGACGGAAGCTACGCCAGCAGAGAGTTGTTTTGTTTTGTTTTGTTTTTTGAGATACAGTCTCACTGTCACCCAGGCTGGAGCGCAGTGGCATGATCTTGGCTCACTGCAACCTCCACCTCCCAGATTCAAGCAATCTCCTGCCTTGGCCCCTCAAGCAGCTGGGACTACAAGCGTGCACCACCACACCCGGCTGATTTTTGTATTTTTAGTAGACATGGGGTTTCACCATGTTGGCCAGGCTGGTCTCAAACTCCTGACCTCAAGTGATCTGCCCGCCTTGGCCTCCCAAAGTGCTGGGATTACAGACATGAGCCACCACGCCCAGCCCAGCAGAGCTTTTCTTCTCAGATACCACTTATCTCTAATTGGAGACATCTGAACACTCGCCTGGATCATCACCCCCACTCCCACCCCAGGAGCCACTTCGTCTAACAGGGGCATGGAACTCACTCCACTTTCCCTGGGTTCCAGAAGGAAACTCCAGTGACTCAGCCACCACTACTGTTAGCGTGGGAAGCTGGGAAGTGCGGAATGAAGCTGAGTTATGAATCATGCGCACACAGACAGCTGTCAGGGGATGCATGCCAACCAGAGGGGCCACGCGTATTCCGTGTTGATGGGACAGCACCTGCAGGAGGCAGAGAGAACTTGTAACAGATCATATGAAATTCCTATTGCCGTAATTCCTTTTCAGAACAGGGCAGGGCATAAAAAGAAGTAATCCAGATGATCAGCCAGACAGACATGAAAAGAACCGTCCTCAGGCCAGCTGGGCCTCAGTGTCTGAGTTGGAAGGACACTTCCAACTTCAGTGGTCTTGACATCCATCCCCTGAGGAACCTGGCCTCTGAGAAGCCTCCCAGGGCCCATGTGGACAGGGGGGCTCTGCACTATTTCACTTGAAAGGGGGCTTTATGGGCATGGTGGCACGTCCCTTAATCCCAGCTACTAGGGGAGGCTGAGGCAGGAGGATCACTTGAACCTGGGAGGTGGAGGTTGCAGTGAACCAAGATTCTGCCACTACACTCCAGCTTGGGCAAGAGTGAGACTCCGCAGAAAGCAAGAGGAAGGAAGAAAGGAAGGAAGGAAGGAAGGAAGGAAGGAAGGAAGGAAGGAAGGAAGGAAGGGAGGGAGGGAGGGAGGGAGGGAGGGAGGGAGGGAGGGAGGG